>NC_084618.1:68694922-68756602 GCF_033978795.1 Nerophis ophidion
GTATTTAAGGACAGTTGTCCAAGAAGACAAGAGTGATCAGACTCGTACTCTTTCTCCTGGAGCTGCAGCTCTAGTCTGACGCTCGCTGAAACAAATTAAACTTTTTGTTCGACGATTCCTTTTTGGCGTCTTCTTGGCAGGACCAACAGATATACAACAATACAGAATCGGGTTTGTACCTTTTCACCGATTTCCGCCGCATCCCCAGCTGGTACTACTTCCAGATCCGGCAACAGAGCACAGGCCTCAACCACACGGTGGTACCAACTCTCTTTCCTCTCCAGGCCAAACAAAATGTTGTCCTTCAGCGTGGCATTCTGGATCCAGGCCTGTTGAGGTACATAGCCCATGGAACCCCTGACTAGGACGTATCTCTTATGTGTGACTGCCATCTACTGGTCACATTTGTCAATACACCATGTACCGAATTAAAATCAGTTCAAGGTTATTCTGTACATCAGGCGCACCAGGCTATTAGGCACACTGTCGATTTTTGTGAAATTAAGGTTTATAGTCTGCCAAATACATTTCCACAGACCTCTGAAATGACTCAAGTCCCTTCCTCTCATTTCCAGCTCGACAATCCACCGACCAACTCGGCTCCCATCAACGGGTACGACAAAACCCTACTGTAGTCCATCTGGTACTGGACCGTGACCTTTGTGGCGTCAGGCAAAAATGAATGTTGTCTTTCAGTTTCAGGCACGGAGATCTGGACTACTGGAACGAAGGGACAGGCTACATCCCCGCGCCCGGGCGGGGACCCAAGCAGGGCCCCGGGGTACCCAGACCAATCCCCTCCTCGAACTAACCCCCCCGTTTTTTTTTTTTTACACCTGGTAGCTTTTTCACGTGATTCACAATTTGGCGAGAGACTTTTTACACAACACCTTGGGTTAATTACGCACAATCGGTTTGCACATCTTTGGAAGTTCACTGTTACGCGAGGATATGAAGTGTTTGCAATATTTATTGGGATGTATGTTTTTACATTTGCGGGGGGGAAGTGACATTTTAAATGTTTAATATTTTATTGATTTTGTGAATTAAAGGGAAAAGGTATTTTTGATTAATAACAATAGCATCTTTTTGTTGTCTTTTTTTTTTTGTCCATTAGTTAAAGTTAAAGTACCATTTGTCCTCTGCATTTGACCCATCCCCTTGTTCACCCCCTGTGAGGTGAGGGGAGCAGTGAGCAGCAGCGGTGGCCACGCCCGGGAATCATTTTTGGTGATTCCAACTTTTGATGCTGAGTGCCAACCAGTGAGGTAATGGGTCCCATTTTTATAGTCTTTGGTATAACTCGGCCGGGGTTTGAACTCACGACCTACCGATCTCAGGGCATTTATTCGGTTAAAAAACTATTATACATTTTAAGGTAAAATTCTTGTGACTCGTTTGATTTTTTTAATCAACAGATTTTTTTTTTTTTTTTTTACATTGTACTATCTGTTGACATATGATAGCACATGTTTTAAATACATCCAGTTTTATGCCCCGTAGTTACTTAGTGGTGACACTTATTAAATAACTGGACATCATGGTTACATTTTGAGATGTCCGATAATATGAGACTGCCGATATTATCGGCCGATAATTGCTTTAAAATGTAATATCGGAAATTATCGGTATCGGTTTCAAAAAAGTAATGTATGACCATTTAAAACGCCGCTGTACGGAGCGGTAGGGAGAACTACAGAGCGCCAATAAACCTTAGAGGCACTGCCTTTGCATAATACCTATGGCTTTTCACACACACAAGTGAATGCAAGGCATACTTGGTCAACAGCCATACAGGTCACACTGAGGGTGGCCGTATAAACAACTTTAACACTGTTACAAATATGCGCCACACTGTGAACCCACACCAAAGAAGAATGACAAACACATTTCGGGGAGAACATTCGCACCGTTACACAACAGCACAAATACCCAGAACCCCTTGCAGCACTGACTCTTCCGGGACGCTGCAATATATACCATGTGGAAAAAGTTACTGTTGATATTTACCTCAGAAGGCTGCAAATAGAAAAGAGGCATTACGTTTTTTTATTAAAATTTTATTTTACATGCCATTGATAATTTTTTATTATTATTATTGTTATTTGAAACTCCATTTTGCATGATACTATAAAGTTATATAAGCCTTGCTTGCTCAATATTCTGTGCAAAACTTGTTTGGCTTCCTATTAAAAGGTCAATTTGTTCAACTTTGGCCCGCGGCTTTGTTCACTTTTAAATTTTGGCCCCCTCTGGATTTGAGTTCGCACGCCGATGTGTTACTACGACAGAAAAATAGTTCCTCTGTGTCTGATCTTACAATAAGAAAATTGTTACAGTTCGGTTACCATACAGGTTACAGAAGTATTATGGTCCGTTTTTAAATCCAATTTTAAAGTGATTTAGAAATAGAATTGATTGCTTCCATTAGCTGCATTGCCAGCCACTGATGTTTATATGTTAGAAAGCTAAAAACAAACAAACAACATTTTTGTCTTCTTATCTCTCATAATAATTGTGAACAATAGGCAAAAAAAAAAAAAAAAAATTGCAGTTCTGCTCCTCGAACCCCTTATTCCAGGGGTGTCCAAAATGTGGCCCGGCGGCACATGTTTAAAAATACGATTGAAACATTTTTAAAACGTAAAAAGTGATATAAAGTAACAAACGGGTGAAATGTAACAAGAAAATGTTGCAATGTTTACTCTAATAACACAAAGCTGCCATGCAGGCTGTTTCTTTCTTTAAAAAATAATAATGAATCAAAATCAATGTCATTATGAATTATTGACCTATTCCAGGCTCCGATTACGTCACTTTAAATATTCCACTTTGAGATATTTTTGGAGGAAAATGTAGCATATTTTGTGTTTGCCATATAAAAAACTGAGCAGTTTTTTTTTTTTAAAGAAGGGCCTAAGAACAAACAGAAAACAAACAACAATAAAACTTATAATTGACGGATGGATCTGAAGTTGATTTCGAGATTATTGTGTTAAAACTAAACAGAAAAAAATATATATATAATTTATTTTCTAACACTTTATCGAGTAGGACCCTTTTGGATCCCCAATTATTTTACTGTGATTTGTTTTTAAGTGTCATTGCTCGAAAAATAATAATGAATTAAAATCAATGGTGTTATGACTTACTGACCTTTTTAAGGCTCCAATTATTATATAATCTCAAATATTAAAAAAAAAAAGTTATTGGGTGAAAATATTGCATATTTTGTGTTTTTTTTCCATTAAACAAGTGATGTGCACGCCAGCTTTCTGAGGGATCGCTTGTGCACGCCAGTTTTCCCAGACTCTGTATTTAGTTAGCGCAGGCAGCATGAAGCAGGGCTTTTATTGTGAAGATAGGAAATGTGCAGTCGGCCTTTAGAGTTTGGACGGAAGGTACGGCGCGAGAGTCTGTTGAAATAAAAAGTGTTTCTCGCCTTCCTCTCGGTCATATTTTCATAATAATGATCTTGCAGCAGCCAGCGTCATCTCACAAGACCGTGAATGTCATTTAAGTGACGTCTTGGTGAAGATTGATGATCACTCATTTTTAGGTCTATTTTTTTTAAAAGCCTGGCTGGAGATGGACTTACACACCCCCCGCGGTCGGCTGGTAGCTCGCGATCGACGTAATGGGCACCCCTGATCTAGAGATTTAAAACTTGAATAATAATAATATTAATACTGAATAATGACACATTTTTAACATTTTATTTTTACCAAAATCCTTTGGGGTGCACGGGATCAAGCCTGAGTGGAGGCCTAAATGTATATTTTTTTAATACATATATTGTATTGGTTTTTACAATAAATGGCCCCCGCTTGCTTTGATTATTCAGTGTGCGGGCCTCGGTGGAAAAAGTTTGGACACCCCTGTTTTAATCAATCCATACAACTCGGATATGGTGGAGTTGCACGTGGCGGTTGTGTCCACAAGAGGGAGCCATTCCGCTTTTGTTAATAATGATGGTTCACTGTTGTCGTAAAAACGAGTTTTTAAACTTTGGCATGTGTAGTTAACGAGATTTTGACAGCACTTTGTGTGTTTTTTTTTTTTTTTTACCATTTGTTGTTGCTTTTAGTAGAAATTTAAGTAGCAGTGGGAGGTCTCAAGTAAAAAAAAAAAAAAAAGAAAATAACGACCTCCCATGTGACCCAATGAAACGCAACAGTTGGTGCTAAACTTTCTCATTCAGTTCATCGCACACAGTCTGAACTGCAGCTACACTCCACTTTTTTTTTTTTTTTTTTTTTTGACTTGAAAAAACACGCATGCTGCCTGATCGTCCCCTGCGTGGAAATGCAGCCTGCATTCACCTTCTGCTGGATTGCTCTTTTTCAGAAGAGAAGTGATGGGAATTATAAGAAGTGGACAGCGACACAGGTATGCAACCGGATGAGAGGAAAAAATGTTTTAAAAAGTCCAAAAAAAAAAAAAAGTCAGTCTTAAAAGTAGTGAAATGCTAAAATAAGAGGTTAATTCTGAGGGGAGTGTCTTGTAATTAAATTTTTTTTTAATTAGGATGGCATGACTGCAGCGTGACTCTAACTCACTGAATTGTCCTCTTTATTCTTGGAATGTTTTTAAAAAACTTCATCCAATATTAGTCAGTCATCGTGAAAGAATACAGTCGTGGTCAAAAGTTTACATACACCTGTAAAGAACATAATAGCTGTCTTGAGTTTCCAATAATTCTAAACTCTTATTTTTTTAGTCACCCCTAAAAAAAAAAAAAATTCATGAAGTTTGGGTTTTTTATGAATTTATTATGGGTCTACTGAAAATGTGACCAAAAGTATACATACGGCAATGAGGCACTTTTGGTAGCCATCCACAAGCTTCCGGTGGAATTTTTGACCGCGCCTCTTGACAAAATTGGTACAGTTCAGCTAAATGTGTTGGTTTTTCTGACATGGACTTGTTTCTTCAGCATTGTCCACACGTTTAAGTCAGGACTTTGGGAAAGGCCTGTTATGATCCGCTGCCCGGATCATATTATGATTTAGATCATCTTATCCCCCTCCACGAAGGAGAGGGGAGGCAGAAAAGAAAACAAACGGCAGATCAACTGGTCTAAAAAGGGGGTCCATTTAAAGGCTTCGATTGAAAGTCCACTTTAGAAAACTGTTTTATTTTAGATATGTAATCCTCCATGTTAAAAGTGCAAGCGAGAGGGAAAAATAAACAATCGCTGCTCACTCTTGATTTAGATTTTTGAGTTTTCTGTTAGTTTTGGACTCCTTTTGTTATTGTTTGTGCACCTGTGAGTTAGTTTTGTCACCACAGTAACTCGTTATTTCGTTATTTTCACCTGCCGCTTGCTCCCGCTGGCACCTGTTTTGTGATTACTGTCGTTATTTAAGCCTGCCTGCTCCCGTCAGTCTGTCTGGCTTCGTAATTTTGTTTTCACGCAACAAGTAACGACTTCTGTTTGTCTGCTCGCTAACTGCTTTGTTTTTGCTAGCTTTCATGCTAAGCTCCATTTTTTTTCTAGCTCCCATGCTAGCTCTTTTATTCCTCAATAAATCATTTTTCACTGCCTGCACGCTGTGTCCGAAGCCCGTCTGCATCCCTGGGAGAACGAAATCTGCATCACCATGCGCCCAACGCGTAACATGGCCATTCTAAAACCTTCATGCTAGCCTGATTTAGCCATTCCTTTACCACTTTTAACGTGTGTTTAGGGTCATTGTCCTGTGGGAACACCCGACTGGACCCGAGAACCAATCTTTCGGGCTGATGACTTTAATAATAACAATAATAATAATACATTTTACTTATAAGGCGCCTTTCTGGGCACTCAAGGACACCGTACAAAATCAAAACAATAAAATCAAATTGGATAAAAAAGACAACAACAACAACAACAAAGATAGATTAAAGCTGCAAGCAGCGATGGACGGGAACGCTTTGGCTGCTGCACCCGCGACCCAAGCCCAGATAAGCGGTAGAAGATGGATGGATGGATTATTACACAGAGAAAAAGTTGTATACACGTGTTATAGATCAGTCTGATAGTAATAACAGTTGTAAAGTGGCTTGGGTATTTTATAAGGACGCCTTGGTGCCGCCTTTTTGAGAATCCTGTCGATTTTAAATGGGGGCGGTCAGTGTATGAAATATAGGTCTCAGTGAGACCTATATTGAGGTTTTTGTTTCATGTGTGTATTACAGTCCTACAGTTTTGTCTGAGCAGAAAGCTGCCATTTTGTGACAACAGCAGCAGCGCAATGGTTCTTTGCGGGCTCATAAAATCCAAACCGGGGTAGTAATTAAAACTTTTTCTTTAACTTTTAATCACAAGGGTTCAAACTCCTGTGGTAGTTTGAAGCCGACACAACAAACGCGCTCAGAGGAGATAATGTTTAAAAAAAGGTGACAGGTTTTTACAAAACTTTTGTATTTAAGGGGTAATTGCCAACTTCCTGTTAATTTTTGCTGAAGGGTGTCAATGAATGAAATGTAGGTCTAAGTGAGACCTACATAGAGGTTTTTGTTTCATGTCTCTACGACGTTCCTACCGGAAGTTACAAGCAGTTTTGTCTGTGGTTTCTTCCCAAGAGCAGTTGTGTCTGTGTTTTATTCCTAGGGGGCGCTAGAGCGCAATTTTGTGTATTTTTTATTTTTATTTTTATTTTTTTATAAATTGCAATTTTCAGCAGTCCTGGTGCGTGTGTGCAGTTTGGTGAGTTTTGAAGCATTTTAAGGGGGTCAAATTACAAGTTCAAAGGCAAAAAGGACATTTTTTAGGAAACTTTTGTTTTGAAGGGGTTTTTGCCAACTTTCTGTTGATTTTTGCTGAAGAATAGGAGTGTATAAAATTTAGTTCTAAGTCAGACCTACATAGAAGTTTTTGTTTCATGTCTCTACGATATTCCTAACGGAAGTTACAAGCAGTTTTGTCTGTGTTTCTTCCTAGGGGACGCGAGAGCGCAATTTTGAGTTTTGGGGTTTGGTTTTTTCATTAGATGGCAATTTTCACCAGTCCTAATGTGTGTGTTAAATTTGGTGAGTTTTGAAGCATTTTAAGGGGGTCAAATTACAGCTCAAAGAGGTGGCGGAATAATAAAAAATAACAAATCCTTAGATATTCAACAGGGTCCTCTGTCCTAAAGGGACATCGGTCCCTAATAATAATAATAATAATAATAATAATAAAACCTTAGAAATTCAATAGGGTCCTCTGTCCCAAAGGGACATCGGTCCTTAATAATAAAACCTTGGAAATTCCATAGGGTCCTCTGTCCTAAAGGGACATCAGTCCCTAATAATAATAATAATAATAATAATAAAACCTTAGAAATTCAATAGGGTCCTCTGTCCTAAAGGGACATTGGTCCCTAATAATAAAACCTTAGAAATTCAATAGGGTCCTCTGTCCCAAAGGGACATCGGTCCCTAATAAGACGATTACAATGAATAAGCAGTCAGGAATAGGTGTGTTTTGAGTCTTGATTTAAAGAGGGATATTGAGTCTAAGTTACGAAGGTCTGGTGGTAGAGAGTTCCAAAGATGTGGGGCAGAGCGGCTGAAAACTCAGGCACCCATGGTGGACAGTTTAAATAAAGGGACAGTGAGATGGATGGATGAAGAAGACTCATCAGATTTTTACTGCAAAATCAATTTTTTTTACATTGTACAGAAAAAAAGAAAAACACAATAAAAAATGTAATTTAAAAAAATTAGATTTTAGAGTAAAACTGAGCTGCCAGTTTTGTACTGTGAAAACAGTGGTATGGTTTTTTACAATTTACGGTAACATTTTTGCGGATTGACCAGTCAGATTTTTACTGTAAAATAATTTTTTTTTTACATTGTACATAAAATAAAATGCTATAAAAAATAAAATTAAAAAATGGGGATTTTACAGTAAAACTGAGCTGCCAGTTTTGTACCATGAAAACAGTGTTACTGTTTTTTACAATTTACGGTAACATTTTTGCAGACTGACCTATCAGATTTTTACTGTAAAATCATTTTTTTTTACATTGTACATAAAAAAACAATAAAAATTTAAATAAAAAAAATTGAGATTTTACAGTAAAACTGAGCTGCCAGCTTTATAAACAGTGGTACGTTTTTTTGGGGGTTTTTTTTTTACAATTTACGGTAACATTTTTTGTGGACTGACCTATCAGATTTTTACTGTAAAATCTAATTTTTTTTTTTTATATTGTACATAAAAATAGAAAAAAAAATACAATAAAAAATTAAATAGAATAAATTGAGATTTTACAGTAAAACTGAGCTGCCAGTTTTGTACCGTAAAAACATTGGTACGGTTTTTTACAATTTACGGTAACATTTTTGCGGACGGACCTATCAGATTTTTACTGTAAAATCACAATTTTTTTTTTTTACATTGTACATAAAAAAAAAATACAATAAAAAATTCAATAAATGTTTTTTGGATTTTACAGTAATACTGAGCTGCCAGTTTTGTGCTGTGAAAACAGTGGTACGTTTTTTTTTTTATGGTAACATTTTTGCGGACTGACTTGTCAGATTTTTACTGTAAAATCACTTTTTTTTTTACATTGTACGTAAAAAAAAATACAATAAAAAATTAAATTAAAAAATGGGAATTTTTCAGTAAAACTGAGCTGCCAGCTTTGTAAACAGTGGTACGTTTTTTTTTTTTTTTACAATTTACGGTAACATTTTTTGCGGACTGACCTATCAGATTTTTACTGTAAAATCAACATTTCTTTTACATTGTACATAAAAAATAAGACAAAAAAAATGGAGATTTTACAGTAAAAATCTGACAGGTCAGTCCGCATAAATGTCACCGTAAAATTTACAGTGTTTTTATCAGCATGGTACTGTAAATTGAAAAAACAGTATCACTGTTTTTCAGGGTACAAAACTGGCAGCTCAGTTTTACTGTAAAGTTGACATTGTTTTTTTCTTTTCTGTAAATATAAAACTGCATTTTTACAGAAAAATTCTGGCAACTTAGTTTGCCGGATTTTACCGTAAAAAAGGACTACTGTAGATTAAAAAATAAATCATCAAATGCATTGGCAATTGTGTAATAATAGCATTCACTGTTAGAAGTGGCCCTTTGAGGGCCAACATAACTGCAACATGGCCCTCAATTAAAACAGGTTTTAGTGTAAGCCATCACGTCGACATGTATATCTTGTACCCCTCAAAAGTTTCGAGACACTTGTGTTACATATTAATATAAATATTATTAAACATGTTTTGGAATGAGAACGTAATTACAAGTTTTTAAATAACAAGAATAAAAGTGGTAAATACATATATGTATATATATATATTAAAAATAAAAATAAATCACATTTTCATTACAAATTGGAGTCATGCATTTATTCCAAAGTCACTATCGTTCAGGATAAAATCAAAATTAAAAAGATCTCATAATAATACATTTTTTTAAAACGGAAGGGAACAACATTACTTCAAAAGTGACCTAAGAGAAAGTAGGCCAAAATACACAATAAATGGGGATGATTGGTGTTTTTGTGTGTACATTACAAGTGTATTTTAGACAACCTTTTTCAACATCTTTACTAGCAACGTGTTTAAACGAGTGGGCGGAGTCTGTAGTCTGTCTGCCAGTAGACGTACGCTTGACCCCGTGACGTGCGAGTGACCCCCGCAGTTTCCACCTCTAGCCGGGGTCACGCTTGTGTGAAAAGATCTTTTGTGGTTGTGGCATGCGGCAGGGTGGTGCAAAACCACGCTCAAATATACATTATATATATATATATATATATATATATATATATATATATATATATATATATGTATATAGTGAATTGAAGTGAATTATATTTAAATAGCGCTTTTCTCAAGTGATTCAAAGCACTTTACATTGTGAAACTCCATATCTAAGTTACATTTAAAACCAGTATGGGTGGCACTGGGAGCAGGTGGGTAAAGTGCCTTGCCCAAAGCATAATGGCAGTGAATAGGATGGTGCAAGCGGGGATCGAACCTGCAACCCTCAAATTGCTGGCATGGCCGTTCTACCAACCGAGCTATGCCGCCCCATATACATATATATATATATATATATATATATATATATATATATATATATATATATATATATATATATATATATATATATATATATATGTATGTATATATATATATATATATATATATATATATATATATATATATATATACATATACATATATATATATACATATATATATATATATATATATACATATATATATATGTTTATATACATATATATATATATACATACATATATATATATATATATATATATATATATATATATATATATATATATATACACATATATATACATATATATATACATATATATATATATATACATATATATATATATGTTTATATACATATATATATATATATACATACATATATATATATATATATATATATATATATATATATATATACATACACACACACACACACACACATATCTCCTGATGATTGAGGGAACCCCTCATGAAACAGTTCTGTAGAGATGAAGTAGTCTTGTGATTTTTTTTCCCACACATATATACACACACACATATATATATATATATATATACATATATACATATATATACACACATACATATTTATACACATATACATTTATATATATATATATCTTAAGTTAAAAGTTAACCGCCCGGGAATCATTTTTGCTGATTCAACCCCCAATTCCAACCCTTGATGCTGAGTGCCAAGCAGGGAGGTAATGGCTCCCATTTTTATAGTCTTTGGTATGACTCGGCCAGGGTTTGAACTCACAACCTACCGATCTAACCACAAGGCCACTGAATGAAAAAACCATGTGGGCTACGACACCGGGAAAATGAATATATATATATATATATATATATATATATATATATATATATATATATATATATATATATATATATAAAATATACTAATAAATAAATAAATAATAAAAAAAATGAAATTATATATATATATATATATATATAAAAAATGTTTCCTTTTTTCGGGTGTCGCAGTCCACATGGTCTTTTCATCACATCACGCCCCATTCCGCCTAAATGATCCCAGCTCCAAACTTCCTGCAGAATTTCACAAGCTGCATTCAAGCATGCAAAGTGTTTAGACTACGTGCAGGACTTAAAAAGGGAAGTGCTTATGTGTCTTCTCAAATGGGCCGCGGCGGAGGATTGGACAGAAATGACAGCCAATAAGAGAGGGCGGACCGAGATAAGCAAGTCAAGGGATTGAAATATTCGTCTCCGGCAGACGGTGTGGCGCAACCCGAGGGTCCCTGGTTCAAATCCCACCTAGTACCAACCTCGTCACGTCCATTGTGTCCTGAGCAAGACACTTCACCCTTGCTCCTGATGGGTGCTGGTTAGCGCCTTGCATGGCAGCTCCCTCCATCAGTGTGTGAATGTGTGTGTGAATGTGGAAGTAGTGTCAAAGCGCTTTGAGTACCTTGAAGGTAGAAAAGCGCTATACAAGTACAACCCATTTAAACACAACATGTTCTCTAAATATGAAAGCAAGAACATGCGCAAATCGCTCCGCCCACCGGTTATCGGTGCTCATGGTTTGTTGTCGATGATAACCGCCACCAGATGATGCCACTGAATGGGAGAAACAACGACACCACGCCCGTCTTCATCATCACGCTCGCCAACAGGAAAGCTAAAATGGCACCGCTGAAACAGGAAAGGAAGCTGAAGAGTACAATGTGTACACAAACTTCACAAAGTGCGTGGCCAGGAAAGCACACAACTTGAGGAAGCAGGGTAGAACTCAGGGGAACTAAATCTACAAAAAAAAAAAAAAAAACAGTGAAGTTGGCACATTGTGTAATTGGTAACTTTAAACGGAATACAATGATTTGCAAATCCTTTTCGACTTATATTCAATTGAAAGACAAGATATTTAATGTTCGAACTGAGAAACTAAATTTTTTCCTGCAAATAATCATTAATTTTAATGGCAGCAACACATTGCAAAAATGTTAATTATTAACGATAATTGCCACCTTTCACGACATATAAAAAGCCTAAAAACATCAATCAATCAATCAATCAATGTTTACTTATATAGCCCTAAATCACTAGTGTCTCAAAGGGCTGCACAAACCACTATGACATCCTCGGTAGGCCCACATAAGGGCAAGGAAAACTCACACCCAGTGGGACGTCGGTGACAATGATGACTATGAGAACCTTGGAGAGGAGGAAAGCAATGGATGTCGAGCGGGTCTAACATGATACTGTGAAAGTTCAATCCACAATGGATCCAACACAGTCGCGAGAGTCCAGTCCAAAGCGGATCCAACACAGCAGCGAGAGTCCCGTTCACAGAGGAGCCAACAGGAAACCATCCCAAGCGGATCAGCAGCACAGAGATGTCCCCAGCCGATACACAGGCAAGCAGTACATGACCACCGGATCGGACCGGACCCCCTCCACAAGGGAGAGTGGGACATAGGAGAAAAAGAAAAGAAACGGCAGATCAACTGGTCTAAAAAGGGAGTCTATTTAAAGGCTAGAGTATACAAATGAGTTTTAAGGTGAGACTTAAATGCTTCTACTGAGGTGGCATCTCGAACTGTTACTGGGAAAATAATCCAAAAAAATCCACGGAATCAAAGCCAAATGTGCGCTTGCCCAGGAAAAAGAACATGCACAGACCAAAGTCCTGGTCTACTGAACCTGTGCGAAGAGGATTGCAGAAAATGGAAATCAATCAATCAATCAATCAATCAGTGTGTATTTATATAGCCCTAAAACACAAGTGTCTGAAAGGGCTGCACAAGTGAGGTGAAGTGAATTATATTTATATAGCGCTTTTCTCAAGTGACTCAAAGTGCTTTACATAGTGAAACCCAATATCTAAGTTACATTCAAACCAGTGTGGGTGGCACTGGGAGCAGGTGGGTAAAGTGTCTTGCCCAAGGACACAACGGCAGTGACTAGGATGGCACAAGCGGGAATCGAACCTGCAACCCTCAAGTTGCTGGCACGGCCACTCTACCAACCGAGCTGTGCCGCCCCACAAGCCACGACGACATCAGGGGAAGGAAAAACTCAACCCGATTGAACAATGAGAAACCTTGGAGAGGACCGCAGAAGAAACATCAATCAATCAATCAATGTTTACTTATATAGCCCTAAATCACTAGTGTCTCAAAGGGCTGCACAAACCACTACGACATCCTCGGTAGGCCCACATAAGGGCAAGGAAAACTCACACCCAGTGGGACGTCTGTGATTGATTGATCCATCCATCCGTCCATCATATTCCGCTTATCCGAGGTCGGGTCGCGGGGGCAACAGCCTAAGCAGGGAAACCCAGACTTCCCTCTCCCCAGCCACTTCGTCTAGCTCTTCCCGGGGGATCCCGAGGCGTTCCCAGGCCAGCCGGGAGACATAGTCTTCCCAACGTGTCCTGGGTCTTCCCCGTGGCCTCCTACCGGTTGGACGTGCCCTAAACACCTCCCTAGGGAGGCGTTCGGGTGGCATCCTGACCAGATGCCCGAACCACCTCATCTGGCTCCTCTCCATGTGGAGGAGCAGCGGCTTTACTTTGAGATTGATTGATTGATTGATTGATTGATTTGATTGATTGAAACTTGAATTAGTAAATTGCACAGTACAGTACATATTATTAGTAGATTGCACAGTACAGTACATATTATTAGTAAATTGCACAGTACAGTACATATCCCGTACAATTGACCACTAAATGGAAACACGCGAGTAAGTTTTTCAACTTGTTTTCAACTTTTTAATCATGTTTAAACATGATTGTTTGGCGCACACAGTGTGATCGATCAAGACCGCAACCGTTCTGCAGCCACTGATTTGTGTGTATATTTGATACTTTTTCGAACCGAAGAAATGGTATCAACATATTTCTTATATGAAAAAAAATATTTCAAAATGCCTTTTCTTGGCGAACATCTTCCATCAGCGCACTTTTAGCGGGATTAAAAAAAAAGTGGGTTTCATTGTAGATGCATTTCAGAATTGTTTCTAAAAGAAGCAATTTTAGAAGTGGTACTTCTAAAACTTTTATTATCCTACCTGTGGTAGGATAATACAAATTAGAGATGTCCGATTATGGCTTTTTTGCCGATATTGTCCAACTCTTAATTACCGATTCCGATATCAACCGATACCGATATATACAGTCGTGAAATTAACACATTATACCCCGCTAGATGCATTAAAACAATGTAACTTTACCATGACTTGGTTAACGTGGACCCCGACTTGAAGACCCAGGACAAGTTGGGAAGACTATGTCTGGGAACGTCTCAGAATTCCCCGGGAAAAGCTGGATGAAGTGGCTGGGGAGAGGGAAGTCTGGGGCTTCCCTGCTTAGGCTGCTGCCCCCGCGACCCAACCTCGGCTAAGTGGAAGAAGATGAATGGATGGATGGATGGACTCCGACTCAAACAAGTTGAAAAACTTATTCGGGTTTTACCATCTAGTGGTCAATTGTACGGAATATGTACTGTACAGTGGAATCTACTAATAATATGTACTGTACTGTGGAATCTACTAATAATATGTACTGTACTGTGCAATCTACTAATAATATGTACTGTACTGTGCAATCTACTAATATGTACTGTACTGTGCAATCTACTAATAATATGTACCGTACTGTACAATCTACTAATAATATGTACTGTACTGTGCAGTCTACTAATAATATGTACTGTACTGTGACATCTACTAATAATATGTACTGTACTGTGCAGTCTACTAATAATATGTACTGTACTGTGCAATCTACTAATAATATGTACTGTACTGTGCAATCTACTAATAATATGTACTGTACTGTGCATTCTACTAATAATATGTACTGTACTGTACAATCTACTAATAATATGTACTGTACTGTGGAATCTACTAATAATATGTACTGTACTGTGCAATCTACTAATAATATGTACTGTACTGTACAATCTACTAATAATATGTACTGTACTGTGGAATCTACTAATAATATGTACTGTACTGTGCAATCTACTAATAATATGTACTGTACTGTGCAATCTACTAATAATATGTACTGTACAATCTACTAATAATATGTACTGTACTGTGCAATCTACTAATAATATGTACTGTACTGTGCAATCTACTAATAATATGTACTGTACTGTGCAATCTACTAATAATATGTACTGTACAATCTACTAATAATATGTACTGTACTGTACAATCTACTAATAATATGTACTGTACTGTGCAATCTACTAATAATATGTACTGTACTGTACAATCTACTAATACAAGTTTCAATCAATCAATCAATTAATCAATCAATCAATAACAAGGTTTTCCAAAATAAGGAAATAATAAAATAAATTAATAAAATAATAACTTCAACTCCAGTTATGGAAAAAAGTGCCAATATGGCACCGCCATATTTCTTATTGAAGTCACAAAGTACTTTTTTTTTTTTTAACATGCCTCAAAAACAGCAGCTTGGAATTTGGGACAGTCATTGGTGGAGCATAATATATATATATATATATATACTTTTTTTTAAATTTTATTGTATTTATTTATTTTTTACAATTGTTTTTAACATGGCTGTGCAGCACTTTGGAAACATTATTGTTGTTTAAATGTGCTATATAAATAAAGTGGATTGGATTGGATTGGATGCTCTCTCTGAGATAATCCTGATACCCACAGCTTCGGCATACTTGCCAACCTTGAGACCTCCGAATTGTATATTGTAGCGTCCCGGAAGAGTTAGTGCTGCAAGGGGTATTTGTTCTGTTGTGTTTATGTTGTGTTACGGTGCGGATGTTCTCCCCAAATGTGTTTGGTGTGGGTTCACAGTGTGGCGCATATTTGTAACAGTGTTAAAGTTGTTTATACGGCCACCCTCAGTGTGACCTGTATGGCTGTTGAACAAGTATGCCTTGCATTCACTCATGTGTGCGTAAAGGCCGCATGTAATAAATGGTTGCGCCGGCATGCTGTTAGTATGGAGGAAAAGCGGACGTGACAACAGGTTGTAGAGGACGATAAAAGCCCCCAATAATGTTGTCGGGGTGGAAATCGGGAGAAATCTGGGAGTATGGTTGGCCCGGGAGATTTTCGGGGAGGGTCACTGAAATTCCGGAGTTTCCCGGGAAAATCGGGAGGTTGAAACCGATATTGATAATTTCCGATATTACATTTTAAAGCATTTATCGGCCGATATTATCGGACAATAGAAATAACAAATGTTGTCCGGGTGGAAATCGGGAGAAATCTGGGAGAATGGTTGCCCCGGGAGATTTTTTGGGGGGGGTCACTGAAATTCGGCAGTTTCCCGGGAAAATCGGTAGGTTGAAACCGATATTGATAATTTCCGATATTACATTTTAAAGCATTTATCGGCCGATTTATCGGACAATAGAAATAACAAATGTTGTCCGGGTGGAAATCGGGAGAAATCTGGGAGAATGGTTGCCCCGGGAGATTTTTTGGAGGGGGTCACTGAAATTCGGGAGTTTCCCGGGAAAATCGGGAGGTTGAAACCGATATTGATAATTTCCGATATTACATTTTAAAGCATTTATCGGCCGATATTATCAGACAATAGAAATAACAAATGTTGTCCGGGTGGAAATCGGGAGAAATCTGGGAGTATGGTTGCCCCGGGAGATTTTTTTGGGGGGGTCACTGAAATTCGGGAGTTTCCCGGGAAAATCGGGAGGTTGAAACCGATATTGATAATTTCCGATATTACATTTTAAAGCATTTATCGGCCGATATTATCGGACAATAGAAATAACAAAATGAATATGCAAAAAATGAGTGTCTCCATGGTCAAAGACACATAATGCATGCAAAAACAACATAGAAATAAGGCGGTCTGACCTGTTATCAAATGTACACAAAGTCCTAGGAGACCACATGCAACACACTTACTAATAGTACACACAATTTTATACTTAGTAGGTCAGGCCCTCATACAGCCAATGCAATTGCTCCTCCCACCAGTAACCAACAATAACTGCCACCTTGCACAATAGCTACTTCTTGGCTACTGATTAATGCGAAGGGCTACCAGTTTGATACACACTTAAATAAATTGCCAGCAATAGCCAATTTGCTCAATTTACCTTTAATAAATAAATCTACATATATATAAAAAAATGGGTATTTCTGTCTGTCATACCGTTGTACATATTTTTTTCTTTTCTACGGAAAGTTTTTTTGTAGAGAATAAATGATGAAAAAAAACACTTAATTGAACGGTTTAAAAGAGGAGAAAACAGGAAAAAAAAAAAAATTTGAAACATAGTTTATCTTGAATTTCGACTCTTTAAAATTCAAAATTCAACTGAAAAAAAGAAGAGAAAAAGTAGCTAATTCGAATCTTTTTGAATAAATAAAAAAAAAGAATTTATGGAACGTCATTAGTAATTTTTCCTGATTAAGATTCATTTTAGAATTTTTATGACATGTTTTGAATTGGTTAAAATCCAATCTGCACTTTGTTAGAATATAAGCTGTATTTCTAACAAAGACAAATCATTATTTTTTTCTAGATTTTCCAGAAACATTTTTTTTTTTAAAGAAATTCAAAAGACTTTGAAATAAGATTTAAATTTAAATCTACAGATTTTTTAGATTTGCCAGAATATTTTGGGGGGAATTTTAATCATAAATTTGAAAAAATATTTCACAAATATTCTTCGTCGAAAAAAAAGAAGCTAAAATGAAGAATTAAATTAAAATCTATTTATTATTCTTTATAATAAAAATAAATAAATTTACTTGAACATTGATTTAAATTGTCAGGAAAGAAGAGGAAGGAATTTAAAAGGTATATGTGTTTAAAAATCCTACAATCATTTTTAAGGTCGTACTTTTTCTCTAAAATTGTCTTTCTGAAAGTTATAAGAAGCAAAGTAAAAAAATAAATGAATTTATTTAAACAAGTGAAGACCAAGTCTTTAAAATATTTTCTTGGATTTTCAAATTCTATTTGAGTTTTGTCTCTCTTAGAATTAAAAATGTCGAGCAAAGCGAGACCAGCTTGCTAGTAAATAAATACAATTTAAAAAATAGAGGCAGCTCACTGGTAAGTGCTGCTATTTGAGCTATTTTTAGAACAGGCCAGAGGGCGACTCATCTGGTCCTTACGGGCGACCTGGTGCCTGATATAGAGGGACTAGAAAATAATCCATAAAATCAAAGCCAATCTAATGTGGTTCTTCTGTGGTCTGACAAGTCCACATTTACAGACTGAGTTGGGTCAAATAAATAATGTGATCATTCCTCCCGCAGGTTATTGATTATAACTGGGCAGCGTGACTCGATGGTTATAGGTTCGAACCTCATTCCCCCGTGACCATGTGCAAAGTGTCTTTGAGCAAGATACTGAAACCCCCTGGGTGCTCATGATGCTCCGTCATCAGTTGGTGAATGTGGAAATAGTGAACCTTGCAGATTAACAATGATAACTGCCACCTTGCACAAAATAAATAGCCTTAAAGGCTAGGAAACAATTCATAGTCAAAGCCAAAGATTTTCTTGCTCATACACGAGAACATGCGCAAATGACAACAAATTGATCTAACTAATCAACTAAGCGATCTCTTCTCCCACCAGTTGTTGATGATAACAAAGCTAAACCTGAAAAAGACTCATCAACGACTTGCACTTGCAAGGTATAGGCTGGGTATTAACGATAACCACCGTTTTTGGTGGTCTCGTACCACCTTGTCATGGGGACGGCGTGGCACTGTTAAGAGAGCAGCCATGCAAGCGGCCTGAGGGTTCCTGGTTCGATCCCCACCTTCTACCGACCTCGTCACGTCCGTAGTGTCCTTGAGCAAGCACTTCACCCTTGCTCCTGATGGCTCGTGGTTAGGGCCAGTGTGTGAATGGGTGTATGTGGAAATAATGTCAAAGCGCTTTGAGTACCTTGAAGGTATAACCCATTTACCATTTTCACCATAGACACAATCAGCAATACTGAAAATAGGCCTCAAAGTGGGGCAAGTTGCAGCACTGCAGCGATGTTTCATACATGGGACAAAGCATGACTGCTGTAGACATATGTGAAAATAATAATAATAATAATAATAATTAAAGCTGCAAGCAGTGTTGGTCGGGTCCGCCTTTGGCTGCTGCCCCCGAGACCCACGGCCGGATAAGCGTTAGAAGACGCCTTGGAGCCACTATTTTGAGAATCTTATGCATTGTGAAAGTAATGCAGTTGTTGTATTGAGGTGAAAATATCAAACTTCCTGTTGATTTTTGCTAAAGTATGTTAATTATTAAAATGTAGGTCTAAGTGAGACCTACATAGTGTTGTTTCATGTCTCTTTGACATTCCTACCAGAAGTTACAAGCAGTTTTGTCTGTGTTTTCTTCCTAGGAGCAGTTTGTCCGTGTTGTATTCTTAGGGGGGCGGTAGAGCGCAATTTTGAGTTTTGAGGTTAGGTTTTTTCATCAGATCGCAATTTTTGCCAGACCTGATGTGTGTGTCAAGTTTGGTGAGTTTAGAAGCATTTTAAGAGGGTCAAATAACAGCTCAAAGAGGCAAAAAAGAATTTTTTTAAGAGACTTTGCACAGGGGTTCTTTGAAGGCGCGTAAAATCAAAACCTGAGAACTTATCAAAACTCTGTTCTATACTTTTAATCAGAAGGGTTCAATCCCTCTCCTGTGCGAGTTTGAAGCCAAAACAACAAACGCACTCAGAGGAGATAATGTTTGAAGAAAGTTGACCGGTTTTTACAAAACTTTTGTTTTGAAGGGGGGATTGCAAACTTCCTGTTGATTTTTGTTGGGGGTTGTCAATCTATGAAATGTAGGTCTAAGCGAGACCTACATAGAGGTTTTTGTTTCATGTCTCTCTGACATTCTTACCGGAAGTTACAAGCAATTTTGTCTGTGTTTTCTTCCTTGGAGCAGTTTTTTCAGTGTTCTATTCCAAAATAGCGCTAGAGCGCAATTTTGAGTTTTGGGGTTTTGGTTTTTTCATTAGATCGCAATATTCGCCAGTCCTTATGTGGGCGCCAAGTTTGGTGACTTTTGAAGCATTTTGAAGGGGTCAAATTACAGCGCAAAGAGGCAAAAATTGCATTTTTTGCGAAAATTTTATTTTGAAGGGGTTTTTGCCAACTTCCTGTAGATTTTTTGCTAAAAGAAGTGAGTGTATGAAAATTGTGTCTAAGTCAGACCTACATAGGAGTTTTTGTTTCATGTCGCTATGACATTCCTAACAGAAGTTACATGCAGTTTTGTCTGTAATTTTTTCCTAGGGGGCGCTAGAGCGCAGTTTTCATTTTGGGGGATTGGTTGCTTAATATGTTGGGAAGGTTTGCTATACCGACGTGTGTGTCAAATTTGGTGAGTTTTGAAGCATTTTAAGGGGGTCAAATTACAGCGCGTAGGTGCGGAATAATAATAAAACACAGCAGTTTCAGTAGGGTCCTTGGCCCATGGCAAAGGACTCCTGTGGACCCTAATAAAGAATACAACCTTAGAAAAATACTATAGGGTCCTCTGTACCCAAAGGGACATTCGCTCCCTAATTAGGGTCCGCACTGCCAGCAAAGGACTCTGTCCTTTGCCATGGCAAGGACCCTATTGTTCCTGCTGCGTTTTATTCTTTCTTTATTAGGGTCCGCCCTGCAATGGCAAAGGACATCCATGTCCTTTGCCATGCAAGGACCCTATTGAATCTGCTGCGTTTTATTAGGGTCCGCCCTGCCAGCAAAGGACTCCATGTCCTTTGCCATGGCAAGGACCCTATTGAATCTGTAGCGTTTTATTATTATTATTGTTTATTCCGCTCCTTCGCACCCTAATTTGACCCCCTGAACATGCTTCAAAACTCACCAAATTTGACACACACGTTGGTACGGTGGGCCTTCCCAACTTATTAAGCAACCAAACCCCAAAAATAAAAATTGCGCGCTAGCGCCCCCTAGGAAGAAAAAAAAAACAGACAGCTTGTAACTTCCGCTAGCAATGTCGTAGAGACATGAAACAAAAACCTCTATGTAGGGCTGACTTAGACCTAGATTTCATAATTGTACCTTCTGGGGCAAAAATCAACAAAAATTTTGCAAAAACCCATTCAAAGCAAATTTTTCGCAAAAAATGCTATTTTTGCCTCTTTGAGCTGTAATTTGACCCCCTTAAAATGCTTCAAAACTCACCAAACTTGGCACACACATCTGGACTGGCAGAAATTGCGTTCTAATGAAAAAAAAAAAAAAAAAATCAAAAAATGCGCTCTAGCGCAATTTTTTAATAAAACACAGAAAAAACTGCTCCGAGGAAGAATACACAAACAAAATTGCTTGTAACTTCCAGTAGGAATGCCGGAAAGACATGAAACAAAAACTTCTATGAAGGGCTCACTTAGACCTACATTTTAATAATTGACAGCCTGCAGAAAAAATCAACAGGAAGTTGTCAATTACCCCTTCAAAATAAAAGTTTTGTGAAAACCCGTCACCTTTCTTCAAAAGTTATCTCCTCTGAGCGCGTTTGTCGTTTCGGCTTCAAACTCGCTCAGGAGAGAGTTTGGACCCTTCTGATTAAAAGTATAGATCAAAATTTTGATAAGTTTTCAGGTTTTGATTTTACGCGCCTTCAAAGATCCCCTGCGCAAATTTTCCTAAAAAAGATAATTTTTACCTCTTTGAGCTGTAATTTGACCCCCTTAAAATGCTTCAAAACACACCAAACTTGGCACACACATCAGGACTGGCAACAATTGCGAGCTGATAAAAAAACCAAACCCCAAAACTCAAAATTGTGCTCTAGCGCCCCCTAGGAATACAACACAGACAAACTACTCCTAGGAAGAAAACAAAGACAAAACTGCTTGTAACTTCCGGTAGGAATGTCAGAGAGACATGAAACAAAAACCACTATGTAGGTCTGACTTAGACCTACATTTGAATAATTAACATACTTTGGCCAAAATCAACAGGAAGCTTGATATTTTCACTTCAATACAACAACTGCATTACTTTCACAATGCATTAAATAGTGGCAGCAAGGCTTCTCCTGCCGTGGGGCTCGGGGACAGCAACCCAAGGCGCGCTCGCACGTTCGCACCCTAATTTGACCCCCTTAACATGCTTCAAAACTCACCAAATTTGACACACACATCGGTATGGAGCGGCAGACCAACTTATTAAGCAACCAAACCCCAAAAATGAAAATTGCGCGCTAGCGCCCCCTAGGAAGGGACAAAAAACAGACTGCGTGTAACTTCCGTTAGGAATGTCGTAGAGACATGAAACAAAAACCTCTATGTAGGTCTGACTTAGACCTACATTTCCAATGAAATACTTCTACACCGAAAATCAACAGGAAGTTGGCAAAAACCCCTTCAAAACTAAATTTTTGCAAAAAGTGCCTTTTTTGCCTCTTTGAACTGATATTTGACCCCCTTAAAATGCTTCAAAGTGCAAGTTAAAGCTATACTATGCCAAGCGAAAGCCATTTATCAACAACATCCAGAAACGCCAATCTGTAATTTGACCCCCTTAACATGCTTCAAAACTCACCAAAATTGACACACACATCGGTATGTAGCGGCAGACCAACTTATTAAGCAACCAAACCCCAAAAATGAAAATTGCAAGCTAGCGCTCCCTTGGAAGAGACAAAAAACAGACTGCTTGTAACTTCCGTTAGGAATGTCGTAGAGACATGAAACAAAAACCTCTGTGTAGGTCTGACTTAGACCTACATTTCCAATAAACACTTCTGTACCTAAAATCAACAGGAAGTTGGCAAAACCCCTTCAAAACAAAATTTTCGCAAAATATGCCTTTTTTGCCTCTTTGAACTGAAATTTGACCCCCTTAAAATGCTTCAAAGTGCAAGTTCAAGCTATACAATGCCAAGCGAAAGCCATTTATCAACAACATCCAGAAACGCAAATCTATAATTTGACCCCCTTAACATGCTTCAAAACTCACCAAATTTTACACACACATCAGGACTGGTGAAAATTGCCATCCAATTAAAAAACCAAACCCCAAAAATTAAAATTGTGCTCTAGCGCCCACTAGGAAAATAAACTGATAAAACTGCTTGTAAATTCTGTTAGGAATGTCGTAGAGTGATGAAATAAAAACTTCTATGGAGGTCTGACTAAGATCGGGACTCGGGACACGGCGGCGGCGGCGGCGGCGGCCAACGGCGGACCCGACCAACGCTGCTTGCAGCTTTAATTATTATTATTGTTTATTCCGCTCCTTCGCACCCTAATTTGACCCCCTTAACATGCTTCAAAACTCACCAAAGTTGACACACACGTCGGTACGGTGGGCCTTCCCAACTTATTAAGCAACCAAACCCCAAAAATCAAAATTGCGCTCTAGCGCCCCCTAAAACGAAAAAAAAAACAGACTGCTTGTAACTTCCGTTAGGAATGTCGTAGAGACATGAAACAAAAACCTCTATGTAGGTCTGACTTAGACCTAAATTCCATAATTGTATCTTCTGGGGCCAAAATCAACAAAAAATTTTCAAAAACCCATTCAAAGCCAAATTTTCACAAAAAATGCAATTTTTGCCTCTTTGAGCTGTAATTTGCCCCCCTTAAAATGCTTCAAAACTCACCAAACTTGGCACACACATCAGGACTGGCAGAAATTGCGATTTAATGAAAAAAAAAAAAAAAAAAAATCAAAATTGCGCTCTAGCGCAATTTTTGAATAAAACACAGAAAAAACTGCTTCCAGGAAGAAAACATAGACAAAACTGCTTGTAACTTCCGGTAGGAATGTCGGAAAGACATGAAACAAAAACTTCTATGTAGGTCTTACTTAGACCTACATTTTAATAATCGACAGCTAGCAGAAAAAATCAACAGGAAGTTGGCAATTACCCCTTCAAAATAAAAGTTTTGTGAAAAAACGTCACCTTTCTTCAAAAGTTATCTCCTCTGAGCGCGTTTGTCGTTTCGGCTTCAAACTCGCTCAGGAGAGAGTTTGGACCCTTCTGAATAAAAGTATAGATCAAAGTTTTGATAAGTTTTAAGGTTTTGATTTTACGCGCCTTCAAAGACGCCTTGCGCAAAGTTTCCTAAAAAATGTCATTTTTGCCTCTTTGAGCTGTAATTTGACCCCCTTAAAATGCTTTAAAACTCACCAAACTTGGCACACACATCAGGACTGGCAACAATTGCGAGCTAATAAAAAAACCAAACCCCGAAACTCAAAATTGTGCTCTAGCGCCCCCTAGGAATACAACACAGACAAACTGCTTCTAGGAAGAAAACAAAGACAAAACTGCTTGTAACTTCCGGTAGGAATGTCGTAAAGACATGAAACAAAAACCACTATGTAGGTCTGACTTAGACCTACATTTGAATAATTGACATGCTTTGGCAAAAATCAACAGGAAGCTTGATATTTTCACTTCAATACAACAACTGCATTACTTTCACAATGCATTAAATAGTGGCAGCAAGGCTTCTCCTGCCGTGGGGCTCGGGGACAGCAACCCAAGGCGCGCTCGCACCTTCGCACCCTAATTTGACCCCCTTAACATGCTTCAAAACTCACCAAAATTGACACACACATCGGTATGGAGCGGCAGACCAACTTATTAAGCAACCAAACCCCAAAAATTTAAATTGCGCGCTAGCGCCTCCTAGGAAGAGACAAAAAACAGACTGCTTGTAACTTCCGTTAGGAATGTCGTAGAGACATGAAACAAAAACCTCTATGTAGGTCTGACTAAGACCTACATTTCCAATTAAAAGGTCTATACCCAAAATCAACAGAAATTTAGCAAAAACTCATTCAAAGCAACATTTTCGCAAATAACGCTATTTTTGCCTCTTTGAGCTTTAATTTGACCCCCTTAAAATGCTTCAAAACTCACCAAACTTGGCACACACATCAGGACTGGCAGAAATTGCGATCTGGTGAAAAAACCAAACCTTAAAACTCAAAATTACGCTCTATTGCAATTTTTGAAAAAAACACAGAGAAACTGCTCCTAGGAAGAGGAAACGGATACAACTGCTTGTAACTTCTGGTAGGAACGTCGGACAGACATGAAACGAAAACCTCTGTGTAGGTCTCACTTAGACCTACATTTTGATAGGTGGCATCTTTCAGTTAAAATCAACAGGAAGTTGGCAATTACCCCTTCAAAATAAAAGTTTTGTAAAAAGCCGTCACCTTTTTCCAGACAAAACTGCTTGTAACTTCTGTTAGGAATGTCGTAGAGACATGAAACAAAGACCTCTATGTTGGTCTGACTTAGATCGGGACTCGGGACACGGCGGCGGCGGCCAACGGCGGACCCGACCAACGCTGCTTGCAGCTTTAATTATTATTATTCTTCCGCAACTTCAAACCATAATTTGACCCACTGACCATGCTCCAAAACTCACCAAATTTGGCACACACATCGGTAAGGCTTGGCAAAAACACATATTAAGCAACCAAACCCCAAAAATGAAAAATGCGCGCTAGCGCCCCCTACGAAAAAAAAAAAACAGACTGCTTGTAACTTCCGTTAGGAATGTCGTAAAGACATGGAACAAAAACCTCTATGTAGGTCTGACTCAGACCTAGATTCCCCATTAGAAATGCCTATACCTAAAATCAACAGAAATTTGGCAAAAACCCATTCAAAGCAAAATTTTCGCTAAAAAATGCTATTTTTGCCCCTTTGAGCTGTAATTTGACCCCCTTAACATGCTTCAAAACTCACCAAACTTGGAAGGCACATCAGGACTGGCAGAAATTGCAATCTAATGAAAAAAAAAAAAAAAAAAACTCAAAATTGCGCTTTAGCGCAATTTTTCAATAAAACACAGAAAAAACTGCTTCCAGGAAGAAAACACAGACAAAACTGCTTGTAACTTCGGGTAGGAATGCCGGAAAGACATGAAACGAAAACTTCTATGTAGGTCTCACTTAGACCAACATTTTAATAATTGACAGCTAGCAGAAAAAATCAACAGGAAGTTGGCAATTACCCCTTCAAAATAAAAGTTTTGTGAAAACCCGTCACCTTTCTTCAAAAGTTATCTCCTCTGAGCGCGTTTGTCGTTTCGGCTTCAAACTCGCTCAGGAGAGAGTTTGGACCCTTCTGATTAAAAGTATAGATCAAAGTTGTGATAAGTTTTCAGGTTTTGATTTTACGCGCCTTCAAAGAACCCCTGCGAAAATTTTCCAAATAATTTTCCTTTTTACCTCTTTGAGCTGTAATTTGACCCCCTTAAAATGCTTCAAAACTCACCAAACTTGGCACACACATCAGGACTGGCAACAATTGCGAGCTAATGAAAAAACCAAACCCCAAAACTCAAAATTGTGCTCTAGCGCCCCCTAGGAATACAACACAGACAATACCCTAATTTGACCCCCTTAACATGCTTCAAAACTCACCAAATTTGACACACACATCGGTATGGAGCGGCAGACCAACATATTAGGTAACCAAACCCCAAAAATGAAAATTGCGCGCTAGCGCCCCCTAGGAAGATACAAAAAACAGACTGCTTGTAACTTCCGTTAGGAATGTCGTAGAGACATGAAACAAAAACCTCTGTGTAGGTCTGACTTAGACCTACATTTTGATAATTGGCATCTTTCAGTTAAAATCAACAGGAAGTTGCCAATTACCCCTTCAAAATAAAAGTTTTGTAAAAAGCCGTCACCTTTTTCCAGACAAAACTGCTTGTAACTTCTGTTAGGAATGTCGTAGAGACATGAAACAAAGACCTCTATGTTGGTCTGACTAAGATCGGGACTCGGGACACGGCGGCGGTGGCGGCGGCCAACGGCGGACCCGACCAACGCTGCTTGCAGCTTTAATTAGGGTCCGCACTGCCAGCAAAGGACTCTGTCCTTTGCCATGGCAAGGACCCTATTGTTCCTGCTGCGTTTTATTATTCTTTATTATTATTCCGCACCGTCGCACCCCAATTTCACCCCCTTAGCATGCTTCAAAACTCACCAAAGTTGACACACACGTCGGTCTACTGTGACACCACAACATATTAAGCAACCAAACCCCAAAAATGAAAATTGCGCGCTAGCGCCCCCTAGGAAGAGATTGAAAACAGACTGCTTGTAACTTCCGTTAGGAATGTCGTAGAGACATGAAACAAAATCCTCTATGTAGAACTGACTTAGACCTCAATTCCCCATTAGAAATGCCTATACCCAAAATCAACAGAAATTTTGCAAAAACTCGTTAAAAGCAAAATTTTCCTTAAAAAATGCTATTTTTGCCTCTTTGAGCTGTAATTTGACCCCCTTAAAATGCTTCAAAACTCACCAAACTTGGCAGACACATCAGAACTAATAGAAATTTCGATCTAATGAAAAAAAAAATTAATAAAACTCAAAATTGCGCTCTAGGGCAATTTTTCAATAAAACACAGAAAAAACTGCTTCCAGGAGGAAAGCACAGACAAAACTGCTTGTAACTTCCGGTAGGAATGTCGGAAGGACATGAAACAAAAACTTCTATGTAGGTCTCACTTAGACCTACATTTTAATAATTGACAGCTAGCAGAAAAAATCAACAGGAAGTTGACAATTACCCCTTCAAAATAAAAGTTTTTGTAAAAACCCGTCACCTTTTTCAAATCGATACTCCTCCCAGTGCGTTTGTCGTTTCGGCTTCAAACTCGCACAGGGGAGAGTTTGAACCCTTCTGATTAAAAGTATAGATCAAAGTTGTGATAAGTTTTAAGGTTTTGATTTTACGCGCCTTCAAAGATCCCCTGCGCAAAGTTTCCTAAAAAATTTCATTTTCGCCTCTTTGAGCTGTAATTTGACCCCCTTAAAATGCTTCAAAACTCACCAAACTTGGCACACACATCAGGACTGGCAACAATTGCGAGCTGATAAAAAAACCAAACCCCAAAACTCAAAATTGTGGTCTAGCGCCCCCTAGGAATACAACACAGACAAACTACTCCTAGGAAGAAAACAAAGACAAAACTGCTTGTAACTTCCGGTAGGAATGTCGTAGAGACATGAAACAAAAACCACTATGTAGGTCTGACTTAGACCTACATTTGAATAATTAACATACTTTGGCAAAAATCAACAGGGAGCTTGATATTTTCACTTCAATACAACAACTGCATTACTTTCACAATGCATTAAATAGTGGCAGCAAGGCTTCTCCTGCCGTGGGGCTCGGGGACAGCAACCCAAGGCGCGCTCGCACCTTCGCACCCTAATTTGACCCCCTTAACTTGCTTCAAAACTCACCAAAATTGACACACACATCGGTATGGAGCGGCAGACCAACTTATTAAGCAATCAAACCCCAAAAATTAAAATTGCAAGCTAGCGCCCCCTAGGAAGAGACAAAAAACAGACTGCTTGTAACTTCCGTTAGGAATGTCGTAGAGACATGAAACAAAAACCTCTGTGTAGGTCTGACTTAGACCTACATTTCCAATAAACACTTCTATACCTAAAATCAACAGGAAGTTGGCAAAAACCCCTTCAAAACAAATTTTTTGCAAAAAATGCCTTTTTTGCCTCTTTGAACTGAAATTTGACCCCCTTAAAATGCTTCAAAGTGCAAGTTAAAGCTATACAATGCCAAGCGAAAGCCATTTATCAACAACATCCAGAAACGCAAATCTATAATTTGACCCCCTTAACATGCTTCAAAACTCACCAAATTTTACACACACATCAGGACTGGTGAAAATTGCCATCCAATAAAAAAATAAATCCCAAAAATGAAAATTGTGCTCTAGCTCCCCCTAGGAAAAAAAATTACAAAACTGCTTGTAAATTCTGTTAGGAATGTCGTAGAGTGATGAAATAAAAACTTCTATGTAGGTCTGACTAAGATCGGGACTGGGGACACGGCGGCGGCGGCGGACCCGACCAACGCTGCTTGCAGCTTTAATTATTATTATTATTCTTCCGCAACTTTGAACCCTAATTTGACCCACTGACCATGCTCCAAAACTCACCAAATTTGGCACACACATCGGTAAGGCTTGGCAAAAACACATATTAAGCAACCAAACCCCAAAAATGAAAAATGCGCGCTAGCGCCCCCTACGAAAAAAAAAAACCAGACTGCTTGTAACTTCCGTTAGGAATGTCGTAAAGACATCGAACAAAAACCTCTATGTAGGTCTGACTTAGACCTAGATTCCCCATTAGAAATGCCTATACCTAAAATCAACAGAAATTTGGCAAAAACCCATTCAAAGCAAAATTTTCGCTAAAAAATGCTATTTTTGCCCCTTTGAGCTGTAATTTGACCCCCTTAACATGCTTCAAAACTCACCAAACTTGGAAGACACATCAGGACTGGCAGAAATTGCAATCTAATGAAAAAAAAAAAAAAAAAAACTCAAAATTGCGCTTTAGCGCAATTTTTCAATAAAACACAGAAAAAACTGCTTCCAGGAAGAAAACACAGACAAAACTGCTTGTAACTTCGGGTAGGAATGCCGGAAAGACATGAAACAAAAACTTCTATGTAGGTCTCACTTAGACCTACATTTTAATAATTGACAGCTAGCAGAAAAAATCAACAGGAAGTTGGCAATTACCCCTTCAAAATAAAAGTTTTGTGAAAACCCGTCACCTTTCTTCAAAAGTTATCTCCTCTGAGCGCGTTTGTCGTTTCGGCTTCAAACTCGCTCAGGAGAGAGTTTGGACCCTTCTGATTAAAAGTATAGATCAAAGTTGTGATAAGTTTTCAGGTTTTGATTTTACGCGCCTTCAAAGAACCCCTGCGAAAATTTTCCCAAAAAATATCATTTTTACCTCTTTGAGCTGTAATTTGACCCCCTTAAAATGCTTCAAAACTCACCAAACTTGGCACACACATCAGGACTGGCAACAATTGCGAGTTAATGAAAAAACCAAACCCAAAAACTCAAAATTGTGCTCTAGCGCCCCCTAGGAATACAACACAAACAATACCCTAATTTGACCCCCTTAACATGCTTCAAAACTCACCAAAGTTGACACACACGTCGGTACGGTGTCCCTCCCCAACATATTAAGCAACCAAACCCCAAAAATGAAAATTGCGCGCTAGCGCCCCCTAGCAAAAAACAAAAACAAATCGCTTGTAACTTCCGTCAGGAATGTCGTAGAGACATGAAACAAAAACCTCTGTGTAGGTCTGACTTAGACCTACATTTCCAATAAAAAATGTCTATACCCAAAATCAACAGAAATCTTGCAAAAACTCATTCAAAGCAAAATTTTCGCAAAAAAATGCTATTTTTGCCTCTTTGAGCTGCAATTTGACCCCCTTAAAATGCTTCAAAACTCACCAAACTTGGCACACACATCAGGACTGGCAGAAATTGCGATCTAGTGAAAAAACCAAACCTTAAAACTCAAAATTGCGCTCTATTGCAATTTTTGAAAAAAACACAGAAAAAATGCTCCTAGGAAGAGGAAACGGATAAAACTGCTTGTAACTTCTGGTAGGAACGTCGGACAGACATGAAACAAAAAACTCTATGTAGGTCTCACTTACACCTACATTTTGATGATTGGCATCTTTCAGTTGAAATCAACAGGAAGTTGGCAATTACCCCTTCAAAATAAAAGTTTTGTAAAAAGCCGTCACCTTTTTCCAGACAAAACTGCTTGTAACTTCTGTTAGGAATGTCGTAGAGTGATGAAACAAAAACTTCTATGTAGGTCTGACTAAGATCGGGACTCGGGACACGGCGGCGGCGGCGGCGGCCAACGGCGGACCCGACCAACGCTGCTTGCAGCTTTAATTATTATTATTATTATTATTCTTCCGCAGCTTCGAACCCTAATTTGACCCACTGACCATGCTCCAAAACTCACCAAATTTGGCACACACATCGGTAAGGCTTGGCAAAAACACATATTAAGCAACCAAACCCCAAAAATGAAAAATGCGCGCTAGCGCCCCCTACGAAAAAAAAAAAACAGACTGCTTGTAACTTCCGTTAGGAATGTCGTAAAGACATGGAACAAAAACCTCTATGTAGGTCTGACTTAGACCTAGATTCCCCATTAGAAATGCCTATACCTAAAATCAACAGAAATTTGGCAAAAACCCATTCAAAGCAAAATTTTCGCAAAAAAATGGTATTTTTGCCCCTTTGAGCTGTAATTTGACCCCCTTAACATGCTTCAAAACTCACCAAACTTGGCACACACATCAGGACTGGCAGAAATTGCAATCTAATGAAAAAAAAAAAAAAAAAAACTCAAAATTGCGCTTTAGCGCAATTTTTCAATAAAACACAGAAAAAACTGCTTCCAGGAAGAAAACACAGACAAAACTGCTTGTAACTTCGGGTAGGAATGCCGGAAAGACATGAAACAAAAACTTCTACGTAGGTCTCACTTAGACCTACATTTTAATAATTGACAGCTAGCAGAAAAAACCAACAGGAAGTTGGCAATTACCCCTTCAAAATAAAAGTTTTGTGAAAACCCGTCACCTTTCTTCAAAAGTTATCTCCTCTGAGCGCGTTTGTCGTTTCGGCTTCAAACTCGCTCAGGAGAGAGTTTGGACCCTTCTGATTAAAAGTATAGATCAAAGTTGTGATAAGTTTTCAGGTTTTGATTTTACGCGCCTTCAAAGAACCCCTGCGAAAATTTTCCAAATAATTTTCCTTTTTACCTCTTTGAGCTGTAATTTGACCCCCTTAAAATGCTTCAAAACTCACCAAACTTGGCACACACATCAGGACTGGCAACAATTGCGAGCTAATGAAAAAACCAAACCCCAAAACTCAAAATTGTGCTCTAGCGCCCCCTATGAATACAACACAGACAATACCCTAATTTGACCCCCTTAACATGCTTCAAAACTCACCAAATTTGACACACACATCGGTATGGAGCGGCAGACCAACATATTAGGTAACCAAACCCCAAAAATGAAAATTGCGCGCTAGCGCCCCCTAGGAAGATCCAAAAAACAGACTGCTTGTAACTTCCGTTAGGAATGTCGTAGAGACATGAAACAAAAACCTCTGTGTAGGTCTGACTTAGACCTACATTTTGATAATTGGCATCTTTCAGTTAAAATCAACAGGAAGTTGCCAATTACCCCTTCAAAATAAAACTTTTTTAAAAAGCCGTCACCTTTTTCCAGACAAAACTGCTTGTAACTTCTGTTAGGAATGTCGTAGAGTGATGAAACAAAAACTTCTATGTTGGTCTGACTAAGATCGGGACTCGGAACACGGCGGCGGCGGCGGCGGCCAACGGCGGACCCGACCAACGCTGCTTGCAGCTTTAATTATTAGGGTCCGCCCTGCAATGGCAAAGGACATCCATGTCCTTTGCCATGCAAGGACCCTATTGAATCTGCTGCGTTTTATTATTATTAGGGTCCGCCCTGCAATGGCAAAGGACATCCATGTCCTTTGCCATGCAAGGACCCTATTGAATCTGTAGCGTTTTATTATTAGGGTCCGCCCTGCAATGGCAAAGGACATCCATGTCCTTTGCCATGCAAGGACCCTATTGAATCTGCTGCGTTTTATTATTATTATTATTATTGTTTATTCCGCACCTTCTCACCCTAATTTGACCCCCTTAACATGCTTCAAAACTCACCAAAGTTGACACACACGTCGGTCTACTAGGACAGCCCAACATATTAAGCAACCATACCCCAAAAATGAAAATTGCGCACTAGCGCCCCCTAGGAACAAAAAAAAAACAGACTGCTTGTAACTTCCGTCAGGAATGTCGTAGAGACATGAAACAAAAACCTCTGTGTAGGTCTGACTTAGACCTACATTTCCAATAAAAAATGTCTATACCCAAAATCAACAGAAATTTTGCAAAAACTCATTCAAAGCAACATTTTCGCAAAAAAATGCTATTTTTGCCTCTTTGAGCTGCAATTTGACCCCCTTAGAATGCTTCAAAACTCACCAAACTTGGCAGACACACCAGGACTGGCAACAATTACGAGCTAATGAAAAAAACAATTAATAAAACTCAAAATTGCGCTCTAGAGCAATTTTTGAATAAAACACAGACAAAACTGCTTTCAGGAGGAAAACACAGACAAAACTGCTTGTAACTTCCGGTAGGAATGCCGGAAAGACATGAAACAAAAACCACGATGTAGGTCTCACTTAGACCTACATTTTAATAATTGACAGCCTGCAGAAAAAATCAACAGGAAGTTGTCAATTACCCCTTCAAAATAAAAGTTTTGTGAAAATCCGTCACCTTTCTTCAAAAGTTATCTCCTCTGAGCGCGTTTGTCGTTTCGGCTTCAAACTCGCACAGGAGAGAGTTTGAACCCTTCTGATTAAAAGTATAGATCAAAATTTTGATAAGTTTTAAGGGTTTGATTTTACGCGCCTTCAAAGATCCGCTGCGCAAATTTTCCTAAAAAAGATAATTTTTACCTATTTGAGCTGTAATTTGACCCCCTTAAAATGCTTCAAAACTCACCAAACTTGGCACACACATCAGGACTGGCAACAATTGCGATCTAGTGAAAAAAACAAACCCCAAAACTCAAAATTGTGCTCTAGCGCCCCCTAGGAATACAACACAGACAAACTGCTCCTAGGAAGAAAACAAAGACAAAACTGCTTGTAACTTCCGGTAGGAATGTCAAAGAGACATGAAACAAAAACCACTATGTAGGTCTGACTTAGACCTACATTTGAATAATTAACATACTTTGGCAAAAATCAACAGGAAGCTAGATATTTTCACTTCAATACAACAACTGCATTACTTTCACAATGCATTAAATAGTGGCAGCAAGGCTTCTCCTGCCGTGGGGCTCGGGGACAGCAACCCAAGGCGCGCTCGCACCTTCGCACCCTAATTTGACCCCCTTAACATGCTTCAAAACTCACCAAAATTGACACACACATCGGTATGGAGCGGCAGACCAACTTATTAAGCAACCAAACCCCAAAAATTAAAATTGCAAGCTTGCGCCCCCTAGGAAGAGACAAAAAACAGACTGCTTGTAACTTCCGTTAGGAATGTCGTAGAGACATGAAACAAAAACCTCTGTGTAGGTCTGACTTAGACCTACATTTCCAATAAACACTTCTGTACCTAAAATCAACAGGAAGTTGGCAAAAACCCCTTCAAAACAAAATTTTCGCAAAATATGCCTTTTTTGCCTCTTTGAACTGAAATTTGACCCCCTTAAAATGCTTCAAAGTGCAAGTTAGAGCTATACAATGCCAAGCGAAAGCCATTTATCAACAACATCCAGAAACGCAAATCTATAATTTGACCCCCTTAACATGCTTCAAAACTCACCAAATTTTACACACACATCAGGACTGGTGAAAATTGCCATCCAATAAAAAAACCAAACCCCAAAAATGAAAATTGTGCTCTAGCGCCCCCTAGGAAAATAAACTGACAAAACTGCTTGTAATTTCTGTTAGGAATGTCGTAGACTGATGAAACAAAAACTTCTATGGAGGTCTGACTAAGATCGGGACTCGGGACACGGCGGCCAACGGCGGACCCGACCAACGCTGCTTGCAGCTTTAATTATTATTATTATTCCGCCGCCTCTTTGAACCTTAATTTGACCCACTGACCATGCCTCAAAACTCACCAAATTTCACACACTCATCGGAACTGGCGAAAATTGCCATCTAATAAAAAAACCAAACCCCAAAAATGAAAAATGCGCGCTAGCGCCCCCTACGAAAAAAAAAAAACAGACTGCTTGTAACTTCCATTAGGAATGTCGTAAAGACATGGAACAAAAACCTCTATGTAGGTCTGACTTAGACCTAGATTCCCCATCAGAAATGCCTATACCCAAAATCAACAGAAATTTTCCAAAAACTCATTCAAAGCAAAATTTTCGCCAAAAATGCTATTTTTGCCTCTTTGAGCTGCAATTTGACCCCCTTAAAATGCTTCAAAACTCACCAAACTTGGCACACACATCAGGACTGGCAGAAATTGCGATCTAATGAAAAAAAATAATAATAAAACTCAAAATTGCGCTCTAGCGCAATTTTTCAATAAAACACAGAAAAAACTGCTTCCAGGAAGAAAACACAGACAAAACTGCTTGTAACTTCCGGTAGGAATGCCGGAAAGACATGAAACAAAAACTTCTAGGTAGGTCTGACTTAGACCTACATTTCGATAATTGACATCCTTCGGCAAAAATCAACAGGAAGTTAAAAATTGCCCCTTCAAAATAAAAGTTTTGTGAAAACCCGTCACCTTTCTTCAAAAGTTATCTCCTCTGAGCCCGTTTGTCGTTTCGGCTTCAAACTCGCACAGGAGAGAGTTTGGACACTTCTGATTAAAAGTATAGATCAAAGTTTTGATTACTGCTCCGGTTTGGATTTTACGCGCCTTCAAAAAACCCCTGCGCAACTTTTCCTAAAAAATGACGTTTTTGCCTCTTTGAGCTGTAATTTGACCCACTTAAAATGCTTCAAAGTGCTAGTTAAAGCTGTGTTATGCAGACCGAAAGCCATGTATCAACAACATCCAGAATCGCCGATCTGTAATTTCACCCCCTTAACATGCTTCAAAACTCACCAAATTTTACACACATATCAGGACTGGCAAAAACTGCCATCTAATAAAAAACCAAACCCCAAAAATCTAAATTGCGCTTAGCGCCCCCTAGGAAATAACCCAGACAAAACTGCATGTAACTTCTGTTAGAAATGTCGTAAAGACATGAAATAAAAACCTCTATGTTGGTTTGACTAAGATCGGGACCCGGGACACGGCGGCGGCGGCCAACGGCGGACCCGACCAACGCTGCTTGCAGCTTTAATTAGGGTCCGCCCTGCCAGCAAAGGACATCCATGTCCTTTGCCATGGCAAGGACCCTATTGAATCTGCTGCGTTTTATTATTATTCTTTATTATTATTCCGCACCGTCGCACCCCAATTTCACCCCCTTAACATGCTTCAAAACTCACCAAACTTGACACACACGTCGGTCTACCGTGACACCACAACATATTAAGCAACCAAACCCCAAAAATGAAAATTGCGCGCTAGCGCCCCCTAGAAAGAGAAAAAAAACAGACTGCTTGTAACTTTCGTTAGGAATGTCGTAGAGACATGAAACAAAAACCTCTATGTAGGGCTGACTTAGACCTAAATTCCATAATTGTATCTTCTGGGGCCAAAATCAACAGAAATTTTGCAAAAACCCTTTCAAAGCAAAATTTTTGCAAAAAATGCTATTTTTGCCTCTTTGAGCTGTAATTTGACCCCCTTAAAATGCTTCAAAACTCACCAAACTTGGCACACACATCAGAACTGGCAGAAATTGTGATCTAATGAAAAAAAAAAAAAAAAAAACTCAAAATTGCGCCCTAGCGCAATTTTTGAATAAAACACAGACAAAACTGCTTCTAGGAAGAAAACACAGACAAAACTGCTTGTAACTTCCGGTAGGAATGTCGGAAAGACATGAAACAAAAACTTCTATGTAGGTCTCACTTAGACCTACATTTTAATAATTGACAGCTAGCAGAAAAAATCAACAGGAAGTTGGCAATTACCCCTTCAAAATAAAAGTTTTGTAAAAACCCGTCAACTTTTTCAAATCGATACTTCTCCCAGTGCGTTTGTTGTTTCGGCTTCAAACTCGCACAGGAGAGAGTTTGAACCCTTCTGATTAAAAGTATAGATCAAAGTTTTGATAAGTTTTAAGGTTTTGATTTTACGCGCCTTCAAAGATCCCCTGCGCAAAGTTTCCTAAAAAATGTCATTTTCGCTTCTTTGAGCTGTAATTTGACCCCCTTAAAATGCTTCAAAACTCACCAAACTTGGCACACACATCAGGACTGGCAACAATTGCGAGCTGATAAAAAAACCACACCCCAAAACTCAAAATTGTGCTCTAGCGCCCCCTAGGAATACAACACAGACAAACTGCTCCTAGGAAGAAAACAAAGACAAAACTGCTTGTAACTTCCGGTAGGAATGTCGTAGAGACATGAAACAAAAACCACTATGTAGGTCTGACTTAGACCTACATTTGAATAATTGACATGCTTTGGCAAAAATCAACAGGAAGCTAGATATTTTCACTTCAATACAACAACTGCATTACTTTCACAATGCATTAAATAGTGGGACGAAGGCGTCTTAAGCCCTGGGGCTCGGGGGCAGCAACCCAAGGCGCGCTCGCACCTTCGCACCCTAATTTGACCCCCTTAACATGCTTCAAAACTCACCAAAATTGACACACACATCGGTATGGAGCGGCAGACCAAGCTATTAAGCAACCAAACCCCAAAAATTAAAATTGCGCGCTAGCGCCCCCTAGGAAGAGACAAAAACCAGACTGCTTGTAACTTACGTTAGGAATGTCGTAGAGACATGAAACAAAAACCTCTGTGTAGGTCTGACTTAGACCTACATTTCCAATAAAAAATGTCTATACCCAAAATCAACAGAAATTTTGCAAAAACTAATTTAAAGCAACATTTTCGCAAAAAACGCTATTTTTGCCTCTTTGAGCTGTAATTTGACCCCCTTAAAATGCTTCAAAACTCACCAAACTTGGCACACACATCAGGACTGGCAGAAATTGCGATCTAGTGAAAAAACCAAACCTTAAAACTCAAAATTGCGCTCTATTGCAATTTTTGAATAAAACACAGAAAAAACTGCTCCTAGGAAGAGGAAACAGATAAAACTGCTTGTAACTTCTGGTAGGAACGTCGGACAGACATGAAACAAAAACCTCAATGTAGGTCTCACTTAAACCTACATTTTGATAGGTGGCATCTTTCAGTTAAAATCAACAGGAAGTTGGCAATTACCCCTTCAAAATGAAAGTTTTGTAAAAAGCCGTCGCCTTTTTCCAGACAAAACTGCTTGTAACTTCTGTTAGGAATGTCGTAGAGACATGAAACAAAGACCTCTATGTTGGTCTGACTAAGATCGGGACTCGGGACTCGGGACACGGCGGCGGCGGCGGCGGCGGACCCGACCAACGCTGCTTGCAGCTTTAATTATTATTATTCTTCCGCAACTTTGAACCCTAATTTGACCCACTGACCATGCTCCAAAACTCACCAAATTTGGCACACACATCGGTAAGGCTTGGCAAAAACACATATTAAGCAACCAAACCCCAAATATGAAAAATGCGCGCTAGCGCCCCCTACGAAAAAAAAAAAAAAGACTGCTTGTAACTTCCGTTAGGAATGTCGTAAAGACATGGAACAAAAACCTCTATGTAGGTCTGACTTAGACCTAGATTCCCCATTAGAAATGCCTATACCTAAAATCAACAGAAATTTGGCAAAAACCCATTCAAAGCAAAATTTTCGCAAAAAAATGCTATTTTTGCCCCTTTGAGCTGTAATTTGACCCCCTTAACATGCTTCAAAACTCACCAAACTTGGAAGACACATCAGGACTGGCAGAAATTGCAATCTAATGAAAAAAAAAAAAAAAAAAACTCAAAATTGCGCTTTAGCGCAATTTTTCAATAAAACACAGAAAAAACTGCTTCCAGGAAGAAAACACAGACAAAACTGCTTGTAACTTCGGGTAGGAATGCCGGAAAGACATGAAACAAAAACTTCTATGTAGGTCTCACTTAGACCTACATTTTAATAATTGACAGCTAGCAGAAAAAATCAACAGGAAGTTGTCAATTACCCCTTCAAAATAAAAGTTTTGTGAAAACCCGTCACCTTTCTTCAAAAGTTATCTCCTCTGAGCGCGTTTGTCGTTTCGGCTTCAAACTCGCTCAGGAGAGAGTTTGGACCCTTCTGATTAAAAGTATAGATCAAAGTTGTGATAAGTTTTCAGGTTTTGATTTTACGCGCCTTCAAAGAACCCCTGCGCAAATTTTCCAAAAAAATATCATTTTTACCTCTTTGAGCTGTAATTTGACCCCCTTAAAATGCTTCAAAACTCACCAAACTTGGCACACACATCAGGACTGGCAACAATTGCGAGCTAATGAAAAAACCAAACCCAAAAACTCAAAATTGTGCTCTAGCGCCCCCTAGGAATACAACACAAACAATACCCTAATTTGACCCCCTTAACATGCTTCAAAACTCACCAAAGTTGACACACACGTCGGTACGGTGTCCCTCCCCAACATATTAAGCAACCAAACCCCAAAAATGAAAATTGCGCGCTAGCGCCCCCTAGCAAAAAACAAAAACAAATCGCTTGTAACTTCCGTCAGGAATGTCGTAGAGACATGAAACAAAAACCTCTGTGTAGGTCTGACTTAGACCTACATTTCCAATAAAAAATGTCTATACCCAAAATCAACAGAAATCTTGCAAAAACTCATTCAAAGCAAAATTTTCGCAAAAAAATGCTATTTTTGCCTCTTTGCGCTGCAATTTGACCCCCTTAAAATGCTTCAAAACTCACCAAACTTGGCACACACATCAGGACTGGCAGAAATTGCGATCTAGTGAAAAAACCAAACCTTAAAACTCAAAATTGCGCTCTATTGCAATTTTTGAAAAAAACACAGAAAAACTGCTCCTAGGAAGAGGAAACGGATAAAACTGCTTGTAACTTCTGGTAGGAACGTCGGACAGACATGAAACAAAAAACTCTATGTAGGTCTCACTTACACCTACATTTTGATGATTGGCATCTTTCAGTTGAAATCAACAGGAAGTTGGCAATTACCCCTTCAAAATAAAAGTTTTGTAAAAAGCCGTCACCTTTTTCCAGACAAAACTGCTTGTAACTTCTGTTAGGAATGTCGTAGAGACATGAAACAAAGACCTCTATGTTGGTCTGACTAAGATCGGGACTCGGGACACGGCGGCGGCGGCGGCGGCCAACGGCGGACCCGACCAACGCTGCTTGCAGCTTTAATTAGGGTCCGCCCTGCAATGGCAAAGGACATCCATGTCCTTTGCCATGCAAGGACCCTATTGAATCTGTAACGTTTCTTATTAGGGTCCGCCCTGCAATGGCAAAGGACATCCATGTCCTTTGCCATGGCAAGGACCCTATTGAATCTGCTGCGTTTTATTAGGGTCCGCCCTGCAATGGCAAAGGACATCCATGTCCTTTGCCATGCAAGGACCCTATTGAATCTGCTGCGTTTTATTATTATTATTAGGGTCCGCCCTGCCAGCAAAGGACATCCATGTCCTTTGCTAAGGCAAGGACCCTATTGAATCTGTAGCGTTTCTTATTATTATTCTTTCTTTCTTTATTCCGCACCGTCGCGCCCCAACATCACCCCCTTAACATGCTTCAAAACTCACCAAAGTTGACACACGCGTCGGTCTACCGTGACACCACAACATATTAAGCAACCAAACCCCAAAAATGAAAATTGCGCTCTAGCGCCCCCTAGGAAAAAAAAAAAACAGACTGCTTGTAACTTCCGGTAGGAATGTCGTAGAGACATGAAACAAAAACCTCTATGTAGGTCTGACTTAGACCTAAATTCCATAATTGTATCTTCTGGGGCCAAAATCAACAAAAAATTTTCAAAAACCCATTCAAAGCCAAATTTTCACAAAAAATGCTATTTTTGCCTCTTTGAGCTGTAATTTGCCCCCCTTAAAATGCTTCAAAACTCACCAAACTTGGCACACACATCAGGACTGGCAGAAATTGCGATCTAATGAAAAAAAAAAAAAAAAATACTCAAAATTGCGCTCTAGCGCAATTTTTGAATGAAACACAGAAAAAACTGCTTCCAGGAAGAAAACATAGACAAAACTGCTTGTAACTTCCGGTAGGAATGTCGGAAAGACATGAAACAAAAACTTCTATGTAGGTCTTACTTAGACCTACATTTTAATAATTGACAGCTAGCAGAAAAAATCAACAGGAAATTGGCAATTACCCCTTCAAAATAAAAGTTTTCGTGAAAACCCGTAACCTTTTTCAAATCGAAACTCCTCCCAGTGCGTTTGTCGTTTCGGCTTCAAACTCGCACAGGAGAGAGATTGAACCCTTTTAAAAAAAGTGGTTGGACAAAATTGTGATAAGTTTTAAGGGTTTGATTTTACGCGCCTTCAAAGATCCCCTGCGCAAATTTTCCTAAAAAAGATAATTTTTACCTCTTTGAGCTGTAATTTGACCCCCTTAAAATGCTTCAAAACTCACCAAACTTGGCACACACATCAGGACTGGCAAAAATTGCGATCTAGTGAAAAAACCAAACCCCAAAACTCAAAATTGTGCTCTAGCGCCCCCTAGGAATACAACACAGACAAACTGCTCCTAGGAAGAAAACAAAGACAAAACTGCTTGTAACTTCCGGTAGGAATGTCGTAGAGACATGAAACAAAAACCTCTGTGTAGGTCTGACTTAGACCTACATTTGAATAATTAACATACTTTGGCAAAAATCAACAGGGAGCTTGATATTTTCACTTCAATACAACAACTGCATTACTTTCACGATGCATTAAATAGTGTCACCAAGGCTTCTCCTGCCGTGGGGCTCGGGGACAGCAACCCAAGGCGCGCTCGCACCTTCGCACCCTAATTTGACCCCCTTAACTTGCTTCAAAACTCACCAAAATTGACACACACGTCGGTATGGAGCGGCAGACCCACTTATTAAGCAACCAAAACCCAAAAATTAAAATTGCAAGGTAGCGCCCCCTAGGAAGAGACAAAAAACAGACTGCTTGTAACTTCCGTTAGGAATGTCGTAGAGACATGAAACAAAAACCTCTGTGTAGGTCTGACTTAGACCTACATTTCCAATAAACACTTCTGTACCTAAAATCAACAGGAAGTTGGCAAAAACCCCTTCAAAACAAAATTTTCGCAAAATATGCCTTTTTTGCCTCTTTGAACTGAAATTTGACCCCCTTAAAATGCTTCAAAGTGCAAGTTAGAGCTATACAATGCCAAGCGAAAGCCATTTATCAACAACATCCAGAAACGCAAATCTATAATTTGACCCCCTTAACATGCTTCAAAACTCACCAAATTTTACACACACATCAGGACTGGTGAAAATTGCCATCCAATGAAAAAACCAAACCCCAAAAATGAAAATTGTGCTCTAGCGCCTCCTAGGAAAATAAACTGATAAAACTGCTTGTAAATTCTGTTAGGAATGTCGTAGAGTGATGAAACAAAAACTTCTATGGAGGTCTGACTAAGATCGGGACTCGGGACACGGCGGCGGCGGCGGCGGCGGCGGCCAACGGCGGACCCGACCAACGCTGCTTGCAGCTTTAATTATTCTTATTATTATTCTTTCTTTCTTCCGCACCGATACTCGCCTATGCGCTGTATTTTGACCCACTGACCATGCCTCAAAGCACACCAAATTTGACACACGCGTCGGTGAGGAGTTTCTTCCCAACATATTAGGGAGCCGAACCAGAAAAATCAAAATTGCGCTCTAGCGCCCCCTAGGAAAAGACAAAAAATGGATTGCTTGTAACTTCCGGTAGGAATGTCGTAGAGACATGAAACAAAATCCCCTATGTAGAAATGACCGAGACCTAAATTCCCCATCAGAAACTCCTATACCTAAAATCAACAGAAATTTTGCAAAACCCTTTCAAAGCAAAATTTTCGCCAAAAATGCTATTTTTGCCTCTTTGAGCTGTAATTTGACCCCCTTAAAATGCTTCAAAACTCACCAAACTTGGCAGACACATCAGGACTGGCAGAAATTGTGATCTAATGAAAAAAATTTTTTCTAAAACTCAAAATTGCGCTCTACAAAATTTTTGGAATGAAACACAGAAAAAACTGCTTCTAGGAAGAAAACACAGACAAAACTGCTTGTAACTTCCGGTAGGAATGCCGGAAAGACATGAAACAAAAACTTCTATGTAGGTCTTACTTAGACCTACATTTTAATAATTGACAGCTAGCAGAAAAAATCAACAGGAAGTTGGCAATTACCCCTTCAAAATAAAAGTTTTCGTGAAAACCCGTCACCTTTTTCAAATCGAAACTCCTCCCAGTGCGTTTGTCGTTTCGGCTTCAAACTCGCACAGGAGAGAGATTGAACCCTTTTAAAAAAAGTGGTCGGACAAAATTGTGATAAGTTTTAAGGGTTTGATTTTACGCGCCTTCAAAGATCCCCTGCGCAAATTTTCCTAAAAAAGATAATTTTTACCTCTTTGAGCTGTAATTTGACCCCCTTAAAATGCTTCAAAACACACCAAACTTGGTACACACATCAGGACTGGCAACAATTGCGAGCTGATGAAAAAACCAAACCCCAAAACTCAAAATTGTGCTCTAGCGCCCCCTAGGAATACAACACAGACAAACTACTCCTAGGAAGAAAACAAAGACAAAACTGCTTGTAACTTCCGGTAGGAATGTCGTAGAGACATGAAACAAAAACCACTATGTAGGTCTGACTTAGACCTACATTTGAATAATTAACATACTTTGGCAAAAATCAACAGGGAGCTTGATATTTTCACTTCCATACAACAACTGCATTACTTTCACAATGTATTAAATAGTGTCACCAAGGCTTCTCCTGCCGTGGGGCTCGGGGACAGCAACCCAAGGCGCGCTCGCACCTTCGCACCCTAATTTGACCCCCTTAACTTGCTTCAAAACTCACCAAAATTGACACACACATCGGTATGGAGCGGCAGACCAACTTATTAAGCAACCAAACCCCGAAAATGAAAATTGCGCGCTAGCGCCCCCTAGGAAGAGACAAAAAACAGACTGCTTGTAACTTCCGTTAGGAATGTCGTAGAGACATGAAACAAAAACCTCTGTGTAGGTCTGACTTAGACCTACATTTCCAATAAACACAGCTGTACCTAAAATCAACAGGAAGTTGGCAAAAACCCCTTCAAAACAAAATTTTCGCAAAATATGCCTTTTTTGCCTCTTTGAACTGAAATTTGACCCCCTTAAAATGCTTCAAAGTGCAAGTTAGAGCTATACAATGCCAAGCGAAAGCCATTTATCAACAACATCCAGAAACGCAAATCTATAATTTGACCCCCTTAACATGCTTCAAAACTCACCAAATTTTACACACACATCAGGACTGGTGAAAATTGCCATCCAATAAAAAAACCAAACCCCAAAAATGAAAATTGTGCTCTAGCGCCCCCTAGGAAAATAAACTGATAAAACTGCTTGTAAATTCTGTTAGGAATGTCGTAGAGACATGAAACAAAAACTTCTATGGAGGTCTGACTAAGATCGGGACTCGGGACACGGCGGCGGCGGCGGCGGCCAACGGCGGACCCGACCAACGCTGCTTGCAGCTTTAATTATTATTATTATTATTCTTCCGCAGCTTTGAACCCTAATTTGACCCACTGACCATGCTTCAAAACTCACCAAATTTGGCACACACATCGGTAAGGCTTGGCAAAAACACGTATTAAGCAACCAAACCCCAAAAATGAAAAATGCGCGCTAGCGCCCCCTACGAAAAAAAAAAAACAGACTGCTTGTAACTTCCGGTAGGAATGTCGTAGAGACATGAAACAAAATCCTCTATGTAGGTCTGACTTAGACCTAAATTCCCCATCAGAAACTCCTATACCTAAAATCAACATAAATTTTGCAAAACCCTTTCAAAGCAAAATTTTCGCCAAAAAACGCTATTTTTGCCTCTTTGAGCTGTAATTTGACCCCCTTAAAATGCTTCAAAACTCACCAAACTTGGCACACACATCAGGACTGGCAGAAATTGTGATCTAATGAAAAAAAAAAAAAAAAAATCTCAAAATTGTGCTCTAGCGCAATTTTTCAATAAAACACAGAAAAAACTGCTTCCAGGAAGAAACCACAGACAAAACTGCTTGTAACTTCGGGTAGGAATGCCGGAAAGACATGAAACAAAAACTTCTATGTAGGTCTCATTAAGACCTACATTTTAGTAATTGACAGCTAGCAGAAATAATCAACAGGAAGTTGGCAATTACCCCTTCAAAATAAAAGTTTTGTAAAAACCCGTCACCTTTTTCAAATCGAAACTCCTCCCAGTGCGTTTGTCGTTTCGGCTTCAAACTCGCACAGGAGAGAGATTGAACCCTTTTAAAAAAAGTGGTCGGACAAAGTTGTGATTACTGCTCCGGTTTGGATTTTACGCGCCTTCAAAGAACCCCTGCGCAAAATTTCCAAAAAAATATCATTTTTACCTCTTTGAGCTGTAATTTGACCCCCTTAAAATGCTTCAAAACTCACCAAACTTGGCACACACATCAGGACTGGCAACAATTGTGAGTTAATGAAAAAACCAAACCCAAAAACTCAAAATTGTGCTCTAGCGCCCCCTAGGAATACAACACAAACAATACCCTAATTTGACCCCCTTAACATGCTTCAAAACTCACCAAAGTTGACACACACGTCGGTACGGTGTCCCTCCCCAACATATTAAGCAACCAAACCCCAAAAATTAAAATTGCGCGCTAGCGCCCCCTAGCAAAAAACAAAAACAAATCGCTTGTAACTTCCGTCAGGAATGTCGTAGAGACATGAAACAAAAACCTCTGTGTAGGTCTGACTTAGACCTACATTTCCAATAAAAAATGTCTATACCCAAAATCAACAGAAATCTTGCAAAAACTCATTCAAAGCAAAATTTTCGCAAAAAAATGCTATTTTTGCCTCTTTGAGCTGCAATTTGACCCCCTTAAAATGCTTCAAAACTCACCAAACTTGGCACACACATCAGGACTGGCAGAAATTGCGATCTAGTGAAAAAACCAAACCTTAAAACTCAAAATTGCGCTCTATTGCAATTTTTGAAAAAAACACAGAAAAACTGCTCCTAGGAAGAGGAAACGGATAAAACTGCTTGTAACTTCTGGTAGGAACGTCGGACAGACAAGAAACAAAAAACTCTATGTAGGTCTCACTTACACCTACATTTTGATGATTGGCATCTTTCAGTTGAAATCAACAGGAAGTTGGCAATTACCCCTTCAAAATAAAAGTTTTGTAAAAAGCCGTCACCTTTTTCCAGACAAAACTGCTTGTAACTTCTGTTAGGAATGTCGTAGAGACATGAAACAAAGACCTCTATGTTGGTCTGACTAAGATCGGGACTCGGGACACGGCGGCGGCGGCCAACGGCGGACCCGACCAACGCTGCTTGCAGCTTTAATTATTATTATTCTTTCTTTATTCCGCACCGATACTCGCATATGCGCTGTATTTTGACCCACTGACCATGCCTCAAAGCACACCAAATTTGACACACGCGTCGGTGAGGAGTTTCTCCCCAACATATTAGGGAGCCGAACCAGAAAAATCAAAATTGCGCTCTAGCGCCCCCTAGGAAAAGACAAAAAATGGATTGCTTGTAACTTCCGGTAGGAATGTCGTAGAGACATGAAACAAAATCCTCGATGTAGAACTGACCTGGACCTAAATTCCCCATCAGAAACTCCTATACCTAAAATCAACAGAAATTTTGCAAAACCCTTTCAAAGCAAAATTTTCACCAAAAATGCTATTTTTGCCTCTTTGAGCTGTAATTTGACCCCCTTAAAATGCTTCAAAACTCACCAAACTTGGCACACACATCAGGACTGGCAGAAATTGTGATCTAATGAAAAAAAAAAATTCTAAAACTCAAAATTGCGCTCTACAAAATTTTTTAAATGAAACACAGACAAAACTGCTTCTAGGATGAAAACACAGACAAAACTGCTTTTAACTTCCGGTAGGAATGTCGGAAAGACATGAAACAAAAACTTCTATGTAGGTCTTACTTAGACCTACATTTTAATAATTGACAGCTAGCAGAAAAAATCAACAGGAAGTTGGCAATTACCCCTTCAAAATAAAAGTTTTCGTGAAAACCCGTCACCTTTTTCAAATCAAAACTCCTCCCAGTGCGTTTGTTGTTTCGGCTTCAAACTCGCACAGGAGAGAGATTGGACCCTTTTGAGAAAAGTGGTCGGACAAATTTTTGATAAGTTCTACGGTTTTGATTTTACGCGCGTTCAAAGAACCCCTGTGCAAATTTTCCAAAAAAATTTAATTTTTGCCTCTTTGAGCTGTAATTTGACCCCCTTAAAATGCTTCAAAACTCACCAAACTTGGCACACACATCAGGACTGGCAACAATTGCAAGCTGATGAAAAAACCAAACCCCAAAACTCAAAATTGTGCTCTAGCGCCCCCTAGGAATACAACACAGGCAAACTGCTGCTAGGAAGAAAACAAAGACAAAACTGCTTGTAACTTCCGGTAGGAATGTCAGAGAGACATGAAACAAAAACCATAATGTAGGTCTGACTTAGACCTACATTTGAATAATTAACATACTTTGGCAAAAATCAACAGGAAGCTTGATATTTTCACTTCAATACAACAACTGCATTACTTTCACAATGCATTAAATAGTGGCAGCAAGGCTTCTCCTGCCGTGGGGCTCGGGGACAGCAACCCAAGGCGCGCTCGCACCTTCGCACCCTAATTTGACCCCCTTAACATGCTTCAAAACTCACCAAAGTTGACACACACATCGGTCTACCGTGACACCACAACATATTAAGCAACCAAACCCCAAAAATTAAAATTGCAAGCTAGCGCCCCCTAGGAAGAGACAAAAAACAGACAGCTTGTAACTTCCGTTAGGAATGTCGTAGAGACATGAAACAAAAACCTCTGTGTAGGTCTGACTTAGACCTACATTTCCAATTAAAAGGTCTATACCCAAAATCAACAGAAATTTTGCAAAAACTCATTCAAAGCAACATTTTCGCAAAAAACGATATTTTTGCCTCATTGAGCTTTAATTTGACCCCCTTAAAATGCTTCAAAACTCACCAAACTTGGCACACACATCAGGACTGGCAGAAATTGCGATCTAGTGAAAAAACCAAACCTTAAAACTCAAAATTGCGCACTATTGCAATTTTTGAAAAAAACACAGAAAAACTGCTCCTAGGAAGAGGAAACGGATAAAACTGCTTGTAACTTCTGGTAGGAACGTCGGACAGACATGAAACAAAAACCTCTGTGTAGGTCTCACTTAGACCTACATTTTGATAGGTGGCATCTTTCAGTTAAAATCAACAGGAAGTTGGCAATTACCCCTTCAAAATAAAAGTTTTGTAAAAAGCCGTCACCTTTTTCCAGACAAAACTGCTTGTAACTTCTGTTAGGAATGTCGTAGAGACATGAAACAAAGACCTCTATGTTGGTCTGACTAAGATCGGGACTCGGGACACGGCGGCGGCGGCCAACGGCGGACCCGACCAACGCTGCTTGCAGCTTTAATTATTATTATTCTTTCTTCCGCAACGATACTCGCCAAAGCGCTGTATTTGACCCACTGACCATGCCTCAAAGCACACCAAAATTGACACACGCGTCGGTGAGGAGTTTCTTCCCAACATATTAGGGAGCCAAACCAGAAAAATCAAAATTGCGCTCTAGCGCCCCCTAGGAAAAAAAAAAAAAGAATTGCTTGTAACTTCCGGTAGGAATGTCGTAGAGACATGAAACAAAATCCTCTATGTAGAACTGACCTAGACCTAAATTCCCCATCAGAAACTCCTATACCTAAAATCAACAGAAATTTTGCAAAACCCTTTCAAAGCAAAATTTTCGCAAAAAATGCTATTTTTGCCTCTTTGAGCTGTAATTTGACCCCCTTAAAATGCTTCAAAACTCACCAAACTTGGCACACACATCAGGACTGTCAGAAATTGTGATTTAATGAAAAAAAAAAATTTATAAAACTCAAAATTGCGCTCTACAAAATTTTTTGAATGAAACACAGAAAAAACTGCTTCTAGGAAGAAAACACAGACAAAACTACTTGTAACTTCCGGTAGGAATGTCGGAAAGACATGAAACAAAAACTTCTATGTAGGTCTTACTTGGACCTACATTTTAGTAATTGACAGCTAGCAGAAATAATCAACAGGAAGTTGGCAATTACCCCTTCAAAATAAAAGTTTTCGTGAAAACCCGTCACCTTTTTCAAATCAAAACTCCTCCCAGTGCGTTTGTCGTTTCGGCTTCAAACTCGCACAGGAGAGAGATTGAACCCTTTTAAAAAAAGTGGTCGGACAAAATTTTTATAAGTTGTCCGGTTTTGATTTTACGCGCGTTCAAAGAACCCCTGTGCAAATTTTCCTAAAAAATTTAATTTTTGCCTCTTTGAGCTGTAATTTGACCCCCTTAAAATGCTTCAAAACTCACCAAACTTGGCACACGCATCAGGACTGGCAACAATTGCGAGCTGATGAAAAAACCAAACCCCAAAACTCAAAATTGTGCTCTAGCGCCCCCTAGGAATACAACACAGACAAACTGCTCCTAGGAAGAAAACAAAGACAAAACTGCTTGTAACTTCCGGTAGGAATGTCGTAGAGACATGAAACAAAAACCACTATGTAGATCTGACTTAGACCTACATTTGAATAATTGACATACTTTGGCAAAAATCAACAGGAAGCTAGATATTTTCACTTCAATACAACAACTGCATTACTTTCACAATGCATTAAATAGTGTCACCAAGGCATCTTCGACAGTGGGGCCCGGGGGCAGCAACCCAAGGCGCGCTCGCACCTTCGCACCCTAATTTGACCCCCTTAACATGCTTCAAAACTCACCAAACTTGGCACACGCATCAGGACTGGCAACAATTGCGAGCTGATGAAAAAACCAAACCCCAAAACTCAAAATTGTGTTTTAGCGCCCCCTAGGAATACAACACAGACAAACTACTCCTAGGAAGAAAACAAAGACAAAACTGCTTGTAACTTCCGGTAGGAATGTCGTAGAGACATGAAACAAAAACCACTATGTAGGTCTGACTTAGACCTACATTTGAATAATTAACATACTTTGGCAAAAATCAACAGGGAGCTTGATATTTTCACTTCAATACAACAACTGCATTACTTTCACAATGCATTAAATAGTGTCACCAAGGCTTCTCCTGCCGTGGGGCTCGGGGACAGCAACCCAAGGCGCGCTCGCACCTTCGCACCCTAATTTGACCCCCTTAACTTGCTTCAAAACTCACCAAAATTGACACACACATCGGTATGGAGCGGCAGACCAACCTATTAAGCAACCAAACCCCGAAAATGAAAATTGCGCGCTAGCGCCCCCTAGGAAGAGACAAAAAACAGACTGCTTGTAACTTCCGTTTGGAATGTCGTAGAGACATGAAACAAAAACCTCTGTGTAGGTCTGACTTAGACCTACATTTCCAATAAACACTGCTGTACCTAAAATCAACAGGAAGTTGGCAAAAACCCCTTCAAAACAAAATTTTCGCAAAATATGCCTTTTTTGCCTCTTTGAACTGAAATTTGACCCCCTTAAAATGCTTCAAAGTGCAAGTTAGAGCCATACAATGCCAAGCGAAAGCCATTTATCAACAACATCCAGAAACGCAAATCTATAATTTGACCCCCTTAACATGCTTCAAAACTCACCAAATTTTACACACACATCAGGACTGGTGAAAATTGCCATCCAATAAAAAAAGCAAACCCCAAAAATGAAAATTGTGCTCTAGCGCCCCCTAGGAAAATAAACTGATAAAACTGCTTGTAAATTCTGTTAGGAATGTCGTAGACTGATGAAACAAAAACTTCTATGGAGGTCTGACTAAGATCGGGACTCGGGACACGGCGGCGGCGGCGGCGGCGGCGGCGGCGGCCAACGGCGGACCCGACCAACGCTGCTTGCAGCTTTAATTATTATTATTATTTTTCCGCAACTTCGAACCCTAATTTGACCCACTGACCATGCTCCAAAACTCACCAAATTTGGCACACACATCGGTAAGGCTTGCCAAAAACACGTATTAAGCAACCAAACCCCAAAAATGAAAAATGCGCGCTAGCGCCCCCTACGAAAAAAAAAAAACAGACTGCTTGTAACTTCCGGTAGGAATGTCGTAGAGACATGAAACAAAATCCTCTATGTAGAACTGACCTAGACCTAAATTCCCCATCAGAAACTCCTATACCTAAAATCAACAGAAATTTTGCAAAACCCTTTCAAAGCAAAATTTTCGCCAAAAAACGCTATTTTTGCCTCTTTGAGCTGCAATTTGACCCCCTTAAAATGCTTCAAAACTCACCAAACTTGGCACACACATCAGGACTGGCAGAAATTGTGATCTAATGAAAAAAAAAAAAAAAAAATCTCAAAATTGTGCTCTAGCGCAATTTTTCAATAAAACACAGAAAAAACTGCTTCCAGGAAGAAACCACAGACAAAACTGCTTGTAACTTCGGGTAGGAATGCCGGAAAGACATGAAACAAAAACTTCTATGTAGGTCTCATTAAGACCTACATTTTAGTAATTGACAGCTAGCAGAAATAATCAACAGGAAGTTGGCAATTACCCCTTCAAAATAAAAGTTTTGTGAAAACCCGTCACCTTTCTTCAAAAGTTATCTCCTCTGAGCGCGTTTGTCGTTTCGGCTTCAAACTCGCTCAGGAGAGAGTTTGGACCCTTCCGATTAAAAGTATAGATCAAAGTTGTGATAAGTTTTAAGGTTTTGATTTTTCGCGCCTTCAAAGACGCCCTGCGCAAAGTTTCCTAAAAAATGTCATTTTTGCCTCTTTGAGCTGTAATTTGACCCCCTTAAAATGCTTCAAAACTCACCAAACTTGGCACACACATCAGGACTGGCAACCATTGCGAGCTGATGAAAAAACCAAACTCCAAAACTCAAAATTGTGCTCTAGCGCCCCCTAGGAATACAACACAGACAAACTGCTCCTAGGAAGAAAACAAAGACAAAACTGCTTGTAACTTCCGGTAGGAATGTCGTAGAGACATGAAACAAAAACCACTATGTAGGTCTGACTTAGACCTACATTTGAATAATTAACATACTTTGGCAAAAATCAACAGGGAGCTTGATATTTTCACTTCAATACAACAACTGCATTACTTTCACAATGCATTAAATAGTGGGACGAAGGCGTCTTAAGCCCTGGGGCTCGGGGACAGCAACCCAAGGCGCGCTCGCACCTTCGCACCCTAATTTGACCCCCTTAACATGCTTCAAAACTCACCAAATTTGACACACACATCGGTATGGAGCGGCAGACCAACTTATTAAGCAACCAAACTCCAAAAATGAAAATTGCGCGCTAGCGCCCCCTAGGAAGAGACAAAAAACAGACTGCTTGTAACTTCCGTTAGGAATGTCGTAGAGACATGAAACAAAAACTTCTGTGTAGGTCTGTAGACCTACATTTTGATAGGTGGCATCTTTCAGTTAAAATCAACAGGAAGTTGGCAATTACCCCTTCAAAATAAAAGTTTGGTAAAAAGCCGTCACCTTTTTCCAGACAAAACTGCTTGTAACTTCTGTTAGGAATGTCGTAGAGACATGAAACAAAGACCTCTATGTTGGTCTGACTAAGATCGGGACTCGGGACACGGCGGCGGCGGCCAACGGCGGACCCGACCAACGCTGCTTGCAGCTTTAATTATTATTATTATTATTATTCTTCCGCAACTTCGAACCATAATTTGACCCACTGACCATGCTCCAAAACTCACCAAATTTGGCACACACATCGGTAAGGCTTGGCAAAAACACATATTAAGCAACCAAACCCCAAAAATGAAAAATGCGCGCTAGCGCCCCCTACGAAAAAAAAAAAACAGACTGCTTGTAACTTCCGTTAGGAATGTCGTAAAGACATGGAACAAAAACCTCTATGTAGGTCTGACTTAGGCCTAGATTCCCCATCAGAAACGCCTATACCTAAAATCAACAGAAATTTGGCAAAAACCCATTCAAAGCAAAATTTTCGCAAAAAAATGCTATTTTTGCCTCTTTGAGCTGCAATTTGACCCCCTTAAAATGCTTCAAAACTCACCAAACTTGGCACACACATCAGGACTGGCAGAAATTGTGATCTAATGAAAAAAAAAAAATAAAAATCTCAAAATTGTGCTTTAGCGCAATTTTTCAATAAAACACAGAAAAAACTGCTTCCAGGAAGAAACCACAGACAAAACTGCTTGTAACTTCGGGTAGGAATGCCGGAAGGACATGAAACGAAAACTTCTATGTAGGTCTCACTTAGACCTACATTTTAATAATTGACAGCTAGCAGAAATAATCAACAGGAAGTTGACAATTACCCCTTCAAAATAAAAGTTTTTGTAAAAACCCGTCACCTTTTTCAAATCGATACTCCTCCCAGTGCGTTTGTCGTTTCGGCTTCAAACTCGCACAGGAGAGAGTTTGAACCCTTCTGATTAAAAGTATAGATCAAAGTTGTGATAAGTTTTAAGGTTTTGATTTTACGCGCCTTCAAAGATCCCCTGCGCAAAGTTTCCTAAAAAATTTCATTTTTGCCTCTTTGAGCTGTAATTTGACCCCCTTAAAATGCTTCAAAACACACCAAACTTGGCACACACATCAGGACTGGCAACAATTGCGAGCTGATAAAAAAACTAAACCCCAAAACTCAAAATTGTGCTCTAGCGCCCCCTAGGAATACAACACAGACAAACTACTCCTAGGAAGAAAAAAAAGACAAAACTGCTTGTACCTTCCGGTAGGAATGTCGTAGAGACATGAAACAAAAAACACTATGTAGGTCTGACTTAGACCTACATTTGAATAACTAACATACTTTGGCAAAAATCAACAGGGAGCTTGATATTTTCACTTCAATACAACAACTGCATTACTTTCACAATGCATTAAATAGTGGCAGCAAGGCTTCTCCTGCCGTGGGGCTCGGGGACAGCAACCCAAGGCGCGCTCGCACCTTCGCACCCTAATTTGACCCCCTTAACATGCTTCAAAACTCACCAAATTGACACACACATCGGTATGGAGCGGCAGACCAACTTATTAAGCAATCAAACCCCAAAAATTAAAATTGCAAGCTAGCGCCCCCTAGGAAGAGACAAAAAACAGACTGCTTGTAACTTCCGTTAGGAATGTCGTAGAGACATGAAACAAAAACCTCTGTGTAGGTCTGACTTAGACCTACATTTCCAATAAACACTTCTATACCTAAAATCAACAGGAAGTTGGCAAAACCCCTTTAAAACAAATTTTTTGCAAAAAATGCCTTTTTTGCCTCTTTGAACTGAAATTTGACCCCCTTAAAATGCTTCAAAGTGCAAGTTAAAGCTATACAATGCCAAGCGAAAGCCATTTATCAACAACATCCAGAAACGCAAATCTATAATTTGACCCCCCTTAACATGCTTCAAAACTCACCAAATTTTACACACACATCAGGACTGGTGAAAATTGCCATCCAATAAAAAAACCAAACCCCAAAAATGAAAATTGTGCTCTAGCGCCCCCTAGGAAAATAAACTGATTAAACTGCTTGTAAATTCTGTTAGGAATGTCGTAGAGTGATGAAACAAAAACTTCTATGGAGGTCTGACTAAGATCGGGACTCGGGACACGGCGGCGGCGGCGGCCAACGGCGGACCCGACCAACGCTGCTTGCAGCTTTAATTATTATTATTATTATTATTATTCCGCAGCTTCGAACCCTAATTTGACCCACTGACCATGCTCCAAAACTCACCAAATTTTAAACACACATCGGTAAGGCTTGGCAAAAACACATATTAAGCAACCAAACCCCAAAAATTAAAAATGCGCGCTAGCGCCCCCTACGAAAAAAAAAAAACAGACTGCTTGTAACTTCCGTTAGGAATGTCGTAAAGACATGGAACAAAAACCTCTATGTAGGTCTGACTTAGACCTAGATTCCCCATTAGAAATGCCTATACCTAAAATCAACAGAAATTTTGCAAAAACCCATTTAAAGCAAAATTTTCGCTAAAAATGCTATTTTTGCCCCTTTGAGCTGTAATTTGACCCCCTTAAAATGCTTCAAAACTCACCAAACTTGGCACACACATCAGGACTGGCAGAAATTGCAATCTAATGAAAAAAAATAATAATAAAACTAAAAATTGCGCTCTAGCGCAATTTTTCAATAAAACACAGAAAAAACTGCTTCCAAGAAGAAAACACAGACAAAACTCCTTGTAACTTCCGGTAGGAATGCCGGAAAGACATGAAACAAAAACTTCTAGGTAGGTCTGACTTAGACCTACATTTCGATAATTGACATCCTTCGGCAAAAATCAACAGGAAGTTAAAAATTGCCCCTTCAAAATAAAAGTTTTGTGAAAACCCATCACCTTTCTTCAAAAGTTATCTCCTCTGAGCCCGTTTGTCGTTTCGGCTTCAAACTCGCACAGGGGGAGACTTTGAACCCTTCTGATTAAAAGTATAGATCAAAGTTTTCATAAGTTTTAGGTTTTGATTTTACGCGCCTTCAAAAAACCCCTGCGCAACTTTTCCTAAAAAATGACGTTTTTGCCTCTTTGAGCTGTAATTTGACCCACTTAAAATGCTTCAAAGTGCTAGTTAAAGCTCTGTTATGCAGACCGAAAGCCATTTATCAACAACATCCAGAATCGCCGATCTGTAATTTCACCCCCTTATCATGCTTCAAAACTCACCAAATTTTACACACATATCAGGACTGGCAAAAACTGCCATCTAATAAAAAACCAAACCCCAAAAATCTAAATTGCGCTTAGCGCCCCCTAGGAAAAAACCCAGACAAAACTGCATGTAACTTCTGTTAGAAATGTCGTAGAGACATGAAATAAAAACCTCTATGTTGGTTTGACTAAGATCGGGACCCGGGACACGGCGGCGGCGGCCAACGGCGGACCCGACCAACGCTGCTTGCAGCTTTAATTAGGGTCCGCCCTGCAATGGCAAAGGACATCCATGTCCTTTGCCATGCAAGGACCCTATTGAATCTGCTGCGTTTTATTATTCTTTCTTTCTTTCTTCCGCACCGTCGCGCCCCAATTTCACCCTCTTAACATATTTCAAAACTCACCAAATTTGACACACACGTCGGTCTTTCATGCCTTCCCAACATATTAGGGAGCCAAATCATAAAAATCAAAATTGCGCAATAGCGCCCCCTAGGAAGAAAAAAAAAGAGACTGCTTGTAACTTCCGTTAGGAATGTCGTAGAGACATGAAACAAAAACCTCTATGTAGGTCTGACTTCGACCTAAATTTCATAATTGTATATTCTAGGGCAAAAATTTACAGAAATTTTGCAAAAACCCATTCAAAGCTAAATTTTCACAAAAAATGCTATTTTTGCCTCTTTGAGCTGTAATTTGACCCCCTTAGAATGCTTCAAAACTCACCAAACTTGGCAGACACATCAGGACTGGCAGAAATTGTGATTTAATGAAAAAAAAAAATCATAAAACTCAAAATTGCGCTCTACAAAATTTTTTGAATGAAACACAGAAAAAACTGCTTCTAGGAAGAAAACACAGACAAAACTGCTTGTAACTTCCGGTAGGAATGTCGGAAAGACATGAAACAAAAACTTCTATGTAGGTCTGACTTAGACCTACATTTTAATAATTGACAGCTAGCAGAAATAATCAACAGGAAGTTGGCAATTACCCCTTCAAAATAAAAGTTTTCGTGAAAACCCGTCACCTTTTTCAAATCGAAACTCCTCCCAGTGCGTTTGTCGTTTCGGCTTCAAACTCGCACAGGAGAGAGATTGAACCCTTTTAAAAAAAGTGGTCGGACAAAGTTGTGATAAGTTCTACGGTTTTGATTTTACGCGCCTTCAAAGAACCCCTGCGCAAATTTTCCAAAAAAATATAATTTTTACCTCTTTGAGCTGTAATTTGACCCCCTTAAAATGCTTCAAAACTCACCAAACTTGGCACACACATCAGGACTGGCAACAATTGCGAGTTGATGAAAAAACCAAACTCCAAAACTCAAAATTGTGCTCTAGCGCCCCCTAGGAATACAACACGGACAAACTGCTCCTAGGAAGAAAACAAAGACAAAACTGCTTGTAACTTCCGGTAGGAATGTCAGAGAGACATGAAACAAAAAACACTATGTAGGTCTGACTTAGACCTACATTTGAATAATTGACATACTTTGGCAAAAATCAACAGGAAGCTTGATATTTTCACTTCAATACAACAACTGCATTACTTTCACAATGCATTAAATAGTGGGACGAAGGCGTCTTAAGCCCTGGGGATCGGGGACAGCAACCCAAGGCGCACTCGCACCTTCGCACCCTAATTTGACCCCCTTAACATGCTTCAAAACTCACCAAAATTGACACACACATCGGTATGGAGCGGCAGACCAACTTATTAAGCAACCAAACCCCAAAAATTAAAATTGCAAGCTAGCGCCCCCTAGGAAGAGACAAAAAAGAGACTGCTTGTAACTTCCGTTAGGAATGTCGTAGAGACATGAAACAAAAACCTCTGTGTAGGTCTGACTAAGACCTACATTTCCAATTAAAAAGGTCTATACCCAAAATCAACAGAAATTTTTCTAAAACTCATTCAAAGCAACATTTTCGCAAAAAACGCTATTTTTGCCTCTTTGAGCTTTAATTTGACCCCCTTAGAATGCTTCAAAACTCACCAAACTTGGCACACACATCAGGACTGGCAGAAATTGCGATCTAGTGAAAAAACCAAACCTTAAACCTCAAAATTGCGCTCTATTGCAATTTTTGAAAAAAACACAGAAAAACTGCTCCTAGGAAGAGGAAACGGATAAAACTGCTTGTAACTTCTGGTAGGAACGTCGGACAGACATGAAACAAAAACCTCTGTGTAGGTCTCACTTAGACCTACATTTTGATAGGTGGCATCTTTCAGTTAAAATCAACAGGAAGTTGGCAATTACCCCTTCAAAATAAAAGTTTTGTAAAAAGCCGTCACCTTTTTCCAGACAAAACTGCTTGTAACTTCTGTTAGGAATGTCGTAGAGACATGAAACAAAGACCTCTATGTTGGTCTGACTAAGATCGGGACTCGGGACACGGCGGCGGCGGCGGCGGCCAACGGCGGACCCGACCAACGCTGCTTGCAGCTTTAATTATTATTATTCTTTATTATTCCGCTCCGTCGCGCCCCAACATCACCCCCTTAACATGCTTCAAAACTCACCAAAGTTGACACACGCGTCGGTCTACCGTGACACCACAACATATTAAGCAACCAAACCCCAAAAATGAAAATTGCGCTCTAGCGCCCCCTAAAAGGAAACAAAAAACAGACTGCTTGTAACTTCCGTTAGGAATGTCGTAGAGACATGAAACAAAAACCTCTGTGTAGGTCTGACTGAGATCTACATTTCCAATAAAAAATGTCTATACCCAAAATCAACGGAAATGTTGCAAAAACTCATTCAAAGCAAAATTTTCGCAAAAAATGCTATTTTTGCCTCTTTGAGCTGCAATTTGACCCCCTTAAAATGCTTCAAAACTCACCAAACTTGGCAGACACATCAGGACTGGCAGAAATTGTGATCTAATGAAAAAAAAAAATTCTAAAACTCAAAATTGCGCTCTACAAAATTTTTGGAATGAAACACAGAAAAAACTGCTTCTAGGATGAAAACACAGACAAAACTGCTTGTAACTTCCGGTAGGAATGTCGGAAAGACATGAAACAAAAACTTCTATGTAGGTCTTACTTAGACCTACATTTTAATAATTGACAGCTAGCAGAAAAAATCAACAGGAAGTTGGCAATTACCCCTTCAAAATAAAAGTTTTCGTGAAAACCCGTCACCTTTTTCAAATCAAAACTCCTCCCAGTGCGTTTGTCGTTTCGGCTTCAAACTCGCACAGGAGAGAGATTGAACCCTTTTAAAAAAAGTGGTCGGACAAATTTGTGATAAGTTCTAAGGTTTGGATTTTACGCGCCTTCAAAGAACCCCTGCGCAAATTTTCCAAACACATATCATTTTTACCTCTTTGAGCTGTAATTTGACCCCCTTAAAATGCTTCAAAACTCACCAAACTTGGCACACACATCAGGACTGGCAACAATTGCAAGCTAATGAAAAAACCAAACCCCAAAACTCAAATTTGTGCTCTAGCGCCCCCTAGGAATACAACACAGACAATACCCTAATTTGACCCCCTTAACATGCTTCAAAACTCACCAAAGTTGACACACACATCGGTATGGAGCGGCAGACCAACATATTAGGTAACCAAACCCCAAAAATGAAAATTGCGCGCTAGCGCCCCCTAGGAAGATACCAAAAACAGACTGCTTGTAACTTCCGTTAGGAATGTCGTAGAGACATGAAACAAAAACCTCTGTGTAGGTCTGACTTAGACCTACATTTTGATAATTGGCATCTTTCAGTTAAAATCAACAGGAAGTTGCCAATTACCCCTTCAAAATAAAAGTTTTGTAAAAAGCCGTCACCTTTTTCCAGACAAAACTGCTTGTAACTTCTGTTAGGAATGTCGTAGAGACATGAAACAAAGACCTCTATGTTGGTCTGACTAAGATCGGGACTCGGGACACGGCGGCGGCGGCGGCCAACGGCGGACCCGACCAACGCTGCTTGCAGCTTTAATTAGGGTCCGCCCTGCAATGGCAAAGGACATCCATGTCCTTTGCCATGCAAGGACCCTATTGAATCTGTAGCGTTTTATTATTCTTATTATTATTCTTTCTTTCTTCCGCACCGATACTCGCATATGCGCTGTATTTTGACCCACTGACCATGCCTCAAAGCACACCAAATTTGACACACGCGTCGGTGAGGAGTTTCTTCCCAACATATTAGGGACCCGAACCAGAAAAATCAAAATTGCGCAATAGCGCCCCCTAGGAAAAGACAAAAAATGGATTGCTTGTAACTTCCGGTAGGAATGTCGTAGAGACATGAAACAAAATCCTCTATGTAGAACTGACCTAGACCTAAATTCCCCATCAGAAACTCCTATACCCAAAATCAACAGAAATTTTGCAAAACCCTTTCAAAGCAAAATTTTCACCAAAAATGCTATTTTTGCCTCTTTGAGCTGTAATTTGACCCCCTTAAAATGCTTCAAAACTCACCAAACTTGGCAGACACATCAGGACTGGCAGAAATTGTGATCTAATGAAAAAAAAAAATTCTAAAACTCAAAATTGCGTTCTACAAAATTTTTGGAATGAAACACAGAAAAAACTGCTTCTAGGAAGAAAACACAGACAAAACTGCTTGTAACTTCCGGTATGAATGTCGGAAAGACATGAAACAAAAACTTCTATGTAGGTCTCGCTTAGACCTACATTTTAATAATTGACAGCTAGCAGAAAAAATCAACAGGAAGTTGGCAATTACCCCTTCAAAATAAAAGTTTTGTGAAAACCCGTCACCTTTTTTCAAAAGTTATCTCCTCTGAGCGAGTTTGTCGTTTCGGCTTCAAACTCGCACAGGAGAGAGTTTCAACCCTTTTGATTAAAAGTATAGATCAAAATTGTGATAAGTTTTAAGGGTTTGATTTTACGCGCCTTCAAAGATCCCCTGCGCAAATTTTCCTAAAAAAGATAATTTTTACCTCTTTGAGCTGTAATTTGACCCCCTTAAAATGCTTCAAAACACACCAAACTTGGCACACACATCAGGACTGGCAACAATTGCGAGCTGATAAAAAAACCAAACCCCAAAACTCAAAATTGTGCTCTAGCGCCCCCTAGGAATACAACACAGACAAACTACTCCTAGGAAGAAAACAAAGACAAAACTGCTTGTAACTTCCGGTAGGAATGTCGTAGAGACATGAAACAAAAACCACTATGTAGGTCTGACTTAGACCTACATTTGAATAATTAACATACTTTGGCAAAAATCAACAGGGAGCTTGATATTTTCACTTCAATACAACAACTGCATTACTTTCACAATGCATTAAATAGTGTCACCAAGGCTTCTCCTGCCGTGGGGCTCGGGGACAGCAACCCAAGGCGCGCTCGCACCTTCGCACCCTAATTTGACCCCCTTAACTTGCTTCAAAACTCACCAAAATTGACACACACATCGGTATGGAGCGGCAGACCAACTTATTAAGCAACCAAACCCCGAAAATGAAAATTGCGCGCTAGCGCCCCCTAGGAAGAGACAAAAAACAGACTGCTTGTAACTTCCGTTAGGAATGTCGTAGAGACATGAAACAAAAACCTCTGTGTAGGTCTGACTTAGACCTACATTTCCAATAAACACTGCTGTACCTAAAATCAACAGGAAGTTGGCAAAAACCCCTTCAAAACAAAATTTTCGCAAAATATGCCTTTTTTGCCTCTTTGAACTGAAATGTGACCCCCTTAAAATGCTTCAAAGTGCAAGTTAGAGCTATACAATGCCAAGCGAAAGCCATTTATCAACAACATCCAGAAACGCAAATCTATAATTTGACCCCCTTAACATGCTTCAAAACTCACCAAATTTTACACACACATCAGGACTGGTGAAAATTGCCATCCAATAAAAAAACCAAACCCCAAAAATGAAAATTGTGCTCTAGCGCCCCCTAGGAAAATAAACTGATAAAACTGCTTGTAAATTCTGTTAGGAATGTCGTAGACTGATGAAACTAAAACTTCTATGGAGGTCTGACTAAGATCGGGACTCGGGACACGGCGGCGGCGGCCAACGGCGGACCCGACCAACGCTGCTTGCAGCTTTAATTATTATTATTATTTTTCCGCAACTTTGAACCCTAATTTGACCCACTGACCATGCTCCAAAACTCACCAAATTTGGCACACACATCGGTAAGGCTTGCCAAAAACACGTATTAAGCAACCAAACCCCAAAAATGAAAAATGCGCGCTAGCGCCCCCTACGAAAAAAAAAAAACAGACTGCTTGTTATTATTATTATTGTTTATTCCGCACCTTCTCACCCTAATTGGACCCCCTTAACATGCTTCAAAACTCAC
>NC_084618.1:68756622-68781622 GCF_033978795.1 Nerophis ophidion
TTACCATGAATTGGTTAACGTGGACCCCGACTCGAAGACCCAGGACAGTTGGGAAGACTATGTCTGGAACGTCTCAGAATTCCCCGGGAAAAGCTGGATGAAGTGGCTGGGGAGTGGAAGTCTGGGGCTTCCCTGCTTAGGCTGCTGCCCCCGCGACCCAACCTCGGCTAAGTGAAGAAGATGAATGGATGGATTGGATGGACTCCGACTCAAACAAGTTGAAAAACTTATTGGGGTGTTACCATCTCGTGGTCAATTGTACGGAATATGTACTGTACTGTGCAATCTACTAATAATATGTACTGTACTGTGCAATCTACTAATAATATGTACTGTACTGTGCAATCTACTAATAATATGTACTGTACTGTGCAATCTACTAATAATATGTTCTGTACTGTACAATCTACTAATAATATGTACTGTACTGTGCAATCTACTAATAATATGTACTGTACTGTGCAATCTACTAATAATATGTTCTGTACTGTACAATCTACTAATAATATGTACTGTACTGTGCAATCTACTAATAATATGTACTGTACTGTGCAATCTACTAATAATATGTACTGTACTGTGCAATCTACTAATAATATGTACTGTACTGTGCAATCTACTAATAATATGTTCTGTACTGTACAATCTACTAATAATATGTACTGTACTGTGCAATCTACTAATAATATGTACTGTACTGTGCAATCTACTAATAATACGTACTGTACTGTGTAATCTACTAATAATATGTACTGTACTGTGCAATCTACTAATAATATGTACTGTACTGTGCAATCTACTAATAATATGTACTGTACTGTGCAATCTACTAATAATATGTACTGTACTGTGCAATCTACTAATAATACGTACTGTACTGTGCAATCTACTAATAATACGTACTGTACTGTGCAATCTACTAATAATATGTACTGTACTGTGCAATCTACTAATATATGTACTGTACTGTACAATCTACTAATAATACGTACTGTACTGTGCTATCTACTAATAATATGTACTGTACTGTGCAATCTACTAATAATATGTACTGTACTGTGCAATCTACTAATAATATGTACTGTACTGTACAATCTACTAATAATATGTACTGTACTGTGCAATCTACTAATAATATGTACTGTACTGTGCAATCTACTAATAATATGTACTGTACTGTGCAATCTACTAATAATATGTACTGTACTGTGCAATCTACTAATAATATGTACTGTACTGTGCAATCTACTAATAATATGTACTGTACTGTGGAATCTACTAATACAAGTTTCAATCAATCAATCAATTAATCAATCAATCAATAACAAGGTTTTCCAAAATAAGGAAATAATAAAATAAATTAATAAAATAATAACTTCAACTCCAGTTATGGAAAAAAGTGCCAACATGGCACTGCCATATTTCTTATTGAAGTCACAAAGTACTTTTTTTTTTTAACATGCCTCAAAAACAGCAGCTTGGAATTTGGGACAGTCATTGGTGGAGCATAATATATATATATATATATACTTTTTCTCAATTTTATTTTATTTATTTATTTTTTTTTTTTTTACAATTGTTTTTAAACATGGCTGTGCAGCACTTTGGAAACATTGTTGTTGTTTAAATGTGCTATATAAATAAAGTGGATTGGATTGGATTGATGCTCTCTCTGAGATAATCCTGATACCCACAGCTTCGGCATACTTGCCAACCTTGAGACCTCCGAATTGTATATTGTAGCGTCCCGGAAGAGTTAGTGCTGCAAGGGGTATTTGTTCTGTTGTGTTTATGTTGTGTTACGGTGCGGATGTTCTCCCCAAATTGTTTGGTGTGGGTTCACAGTGTGGCGCATATTTGTAACAGTGTTAAAGTTGTTTATACGGCCACCCTCAGTGTGACCTGTATGGCTGTTGAACAAGTAGGCCCTTGCATTCACTCATGTGTGCGTAAAGGCCGCATGTAATAAATGGTTGGGCCGGCATGCTGTTAGTATGGAGGAAAAGCGGACGTGACAACAGGTTGTAGAGGACGATAAAGGCCCCCAATAATGTTGTCCGGGTGGAAATCGGGAGAAATCTGGGAGAATGGTTTGCCCCGGGAGATTTTTTTGGGGGGGGGGGGGGTCACTGAAATTCGGGAGTTTCCCGGGAAAATCGGGGAGGTTGAAACCGATATTGATCATTTCCGATATTACATTTTAAAGCATTTATCGGCCGATATATCAGACAATAGAAATAACAAATGTTTGTCCGGGTGGAAATCGGGAGAAATCTGAGGAGAATGGTTGCCCCAGGAGATTTTTTTTGGGGGGGTCACTGAAATTCGGGAGTTTCCCGGGAAAATCGGGAGGTTGAAACCGATATTGATCATTTCCGATATTACATTTCAAAGCATTTATCGGCCGATATTATCGGACAATAGAAATAACAAATGTTGTCCGGGTGGAAATCGGGAGAAATCTGGGAGAATGGTTGCCCCGGGAGATTTTTTTGGGGGGGGGGGGTCACTGAAATTCGGGAGTTTCCCGGGAAAATCGGGAGGTTGAAACCGATATTGATCATTTCCGATATTACATTTTAAAGCATTTATCGGCCGATATTATCGGACAATAGAAATAACAAATGTTGTCCGGGTGGGAATCGGGGAGAAATCTGGGAGAATGGGTGCCCCGGGAGATTTTTTGGGGGGGGGGGGGTCACTGAAATTCGGGAGTTTCCCGGGAAAATCGGGAGGTTGAAACCGATATTGATAATTTCCGATATTACATTTTAAAGCATTTATCGGCCGATATTATCGGACAATAGAAATAACAAATGTTGTCCGGGTGGAAATCGGGAGAAATCTGGGAGAATGGTTGCCCCGGGAGATTTTTTGGAGGGGGTCACTGAAATTCGGGAGTTTCCCGGGAAAATCGGGGAGGTTGAAACCGATATTGATCATTTCCGATATTACATTTTAAAGCATTTATCGGCCGATATTATCGGACAATAGAAATAACAAATGTTGTCTGGGTGGAAATCGGGAGAAATCTGGGAGAATGGGTGCCCGGGAGATTTTTTGGGGGGATGGGGGGTCACTGAAATTCGGGAGTTTCCCGGGAAAATCGGGAGGTTGAAACCGATATTGATAATTTCCGATATTACATTTTAAAGCATTATCGGCCGATATTATCGGACAATAGAAATAACAAATGTTGTCCGGGTGGAAATCGGGAGAAATCTGGGAGAATGGTTGCCCCGGGAGATTTTTTGGGGGGGGTCACTGAAATTCGGGAGTTTCCCGGGAAAATCGGGAGGTTGAAACCGATATTGATAATTTCCGATATTACATTTCAAAGCATTTATCGGCCGATATTATCGGACAATAGGAATAACAAATGTTGTCCGGGTGGAAATCGGGAGAAATCTGGGAGAATGGTTGCCCCCGGGAGATTTTTTGGGGGGGGGTCACTGAAATTCTGGAGTTTCCCGGGAAATCGGGAGGTTGAAACCGATATTGATCATTTCCGATATTACATTTTAAAGCATTTATCGGCCGATATTATCGGACAATAGAAATAACAAATGTTGTCGGGTGGAAATCGGGAGAAATCTGGGAGAATGGTTGCCCCGGGAGATTTTTTGGAGGGGGTCACTGAAATTCGGGAGTTTCCGGGAAAATCGGGAGGTTGAAACCGATATTGATCATTTCCGATATTACATTTTAAAGCATTTATCGGCCGATATTATCGGACAATAGAAATAACAAATGTTGTCCGGGTGGAAATCGGGAGAAATCTGGGAGTATGGTTGCCCCGGGAGATTTTTTGGGGGGGGTCACTGAAATTCGGGAGTTTCCCGGGAAAATCGGGAGGTTGAAACCGATATTGATAATTTCCGATATTACATTTCAAAGCATTTATCGGCCGATATTATCAGACAATAGAAATAACAAATGTTGTCCGGGTGGAAATCGGGAGAAATCTGGGAGTATGGGTTGCCCCGGGAGATTTTTTGGGGGGGGGGTCACTGAAATTCGGGAGTTTCCCGGGAAAATTGGGAGGTTGAAAACTGATATTGATAATTTCCGATATTACATTTCAAAGCATTTATCGGCCGATATTATCGGACAATAGGAATAACAAATGTTGTCCGGGTGGAAATCGGGAGAAATCTGGGAGAATGGTTGCCCCGGGAGATTTTTTTTGGGGGGGGGGGGTCACTGAAATTCGGGAGTTTCCCGGGAAAATCGGGAGGTTGAAACCGATATTGATAATTTCCGATATTACATTTTAAAGCATTTATCGGCCGATATTATCGGACAATAGAAATAACAAATGTTGTCCGGGTGGAAATCGGGAGAAATCTGGGAGTATGGTTGCCCTGGGAGATTTTTTGGGGGGGGGTCACTGAAATTCGGGAGTTTCCCGGGAAAATCGGGAGGTTGAAACCGAATATTGATCATTCCGATATTACATTTCAAAGCATTTATCGGCCGATATTATCGGACAATAGAAATAACAAATGTTGTCCGGGTGGAAATCGGGAGAAATCTGGGAGAATGGTTGTCCCGGGAGATTTTTTTGGGGGGGGTGGTCACTGAAATTCGGGAGTTTCCCGGGAAAATCGGGAGGTTTGAAACCGATATTGATAATTTCCGATATACATTTTAAAGCATTTATCGGCCGATATTATCGGACAATAGGAATAACAAATGTTGTCCGGGTGGAAATCGGGAGAAATCTGGGAGAATGGTTGCCCCGGGAGATTTTTTGGGGGGGGTCACTGAAATTCGGGAGTTTCCCGGGAAAATCGGTAGGTTGAAACCGATATTGATAATTTCCGATATTACATTTCAAAGCATTTATCGGCCGATATTATCGGACAATAGAAATAACAAATGTTGTCCGCGTGGAAATCGGGAGAAATCTGGGAGTATGGTTGCCCCGGGAGATTTTTTGGGGGGGGTCACTGAAATTCGGGAGTTTCCCGGGAGAATCGGGAGGTTGAAACCGATATTGATAATTTCCGATATTACATTTCAAAGCATTTATCGGCCGATATTATCGGACAATAGAAATAACAAATGTTGTCCGGGTGGAAATCGGGAGAAATCTGGGAGAATGGTTGCCCCGGGAGATTTTTTGGGGGGGGGGGGTCACTGAAATTCGGGAGTTTCCCGGGAAAATTGGGAGGTTGAAACCGATATTGATAATTTCCGATATTACATTTTAAAGCATTTATCGGCCGATATTATCGGACAATAGAAATAACAAAATGAATAGGCAAAAAATGAGTGTCTCCATGGTCAAAGACACATAATGCATGCAAAAACAACATAGAAATAAGGCGGTCTGACCTGTTTTCAAATGTACACAAAGTCCTAGGAGACCACATGCAACACACTTACTAATAGTACACACAATTTTATACTTAGTAGGTCAGGCCCTCATACAGCCAATGCAATTGCTCCTCCCACCAGTAACCAACAATAACTGCCACCTTGCACAATAGCTACTTCTTGGATACTGATTAATGCGAAGGGCTACCAGTTTGATACACACTTAAATAAATTGCCAGCAATAGCCAATTTGCTCAATTTACCTTTAATAAATAAATCTACATATATATATAAAAAAATGGGTATTTCTGTCTGTCATACCGTTGTACATATTTTTTTCTTTTCTACGGAAAGTTTTTTTGTAGAGAATAAATGATGAAAAAAACACTTAATTGAACGGTTTAAAAGAGGAGAAAACAGGAAAAAAAAATAATTAAATTTTTAAACATAGTTTATCTTGAATTTCGACTCTTTAAAATTCAAAATTCAACCGAAAAAAAGAAGAGAAAAAGTAGCTAATTCGAATCTTTTTGAATAAATAAAAAAAAAGAATTTATGGAACGTCATTAGTAATTTTTCCTGATTAAGATTCATTTTAGAATTTTTATGACATGTTTTGAATTGGTTAAAATCCAATCTGCACTTTGTTAGAATATAAGCTGTATTTCTAACAAAGACAAATCATTATTTTTTTCTAGATTTTCCAGAAACATTTTTTTTTTTAAAGAAATTCAAAAGACTTTGAAATAAGATTTAAATTTAAATCTACAGATTTTTTAGATTTGCCAGAATATTTTGGAGGGAATTTTAATCATAAATTTGAAAAAATATTTCACAAATATTCTTCGTCGAAAAAAAAGAAGCTAAAATTAAGAATTAAATTAAAATCTATTTATTATTCTTTATAATAAAAATAAATAAATTTACTTGAACATTGATTTAAATTGTCAGGAAAGAAGAGGAAGGAATTTAAAAGGTAAATGTGTTTAAAAATCTTACAATCATTTTTAAGGTCGTACTTTTTCTCTAAAATTGTCTTTCTGAAAGTTATAAGAAGCAAAGTAAAAAAATAAATGAATTTATTTAAACAAGTGAAGACCAAGTCTTTAAAATATTTTCTTGGATTTTCAAATTCTATTTGAGTTTTGTCTCTCTTAGAATTAAAAATGTCTAGCAAAGCGAGACCAGCTTGCTAGTAAATAAATACCATTTAAAAAAAATAGAGGCAGCTCACTGGTAAGTGCTGCTATTTGAGCTATTTTTAGAACAGGCCAGCGGGCGACTCATCTGGTCCTTACGGGCGACCTGGTGCCTGATATAGGGGGACTAGAAAATAATCCATAAAATCAAAGCCAATCTAATGCGGTTCTTCTGTGGTCTGACAAGTCCACATTTACAGACTGAGTTGGGTCAAATAAATAATGTGATCATTCCTCCCGCAGGTTATTGATTATAACTGGGCAGCGTGACTCGATGGTTATAGGTTCGAACCTCATTCCCCCGTGACCATGTGCGAAGTGTCTTTGAGCAAGATACTGAAACCCCCTGGGTGCTCATGATGCTCCGTCATCAGTTGGTGAATGTGGAAATAGTGAACCTTGCAGGTTAACAATGATAACTGCCACCTTGCACAAAATAAATAGCCTTAAAGGCTAGGAAACAATTCATAGTCAAAGCCAAAGATTTTCTTGCTCATACACGAGAACATGCGCAAATGACAACAAATTGATCTAACTAATCAACTAAGCGATCTCTTCTCCCACCAGTTGTTGATGATAACAAAGCTAAACCTGAAAAAGACTCATCAACGACTTGCACTTGCAAGGTATAGGCTGGGTATTAACCATAACCACCGTTTTTGGTGGTCTCGTACCACCTTGTCATGGGGACGGCGTGGCACTGTTAAGAGAGCAGCCATGCAAGCGACCTGAGGGTTCCTGGTTCGATCCCCACCTTCTACCGACCTCGTCACGTCCGTAGTGTCCTTGAGCAAGCACTTCACCCTTGCTCCTGATGGCTCGTGGTTAGGGCCAGTGTGTGAATGGGTGTATGTGGAAATAATGTCAAAGCGCTTTGAGTACCTTGAAGGTATAACCCATTTACCATTTTCACCATAGACACAATCAGCAATACTGAAAATAGGCCTCAAAGTGGGGCAAGTTGCAGCACTGCAGCGATGTTTCATACATGGGACAAAGCATGACTGCTGTAGACATATGTGAAAATAATAATAATAATAATAATTAAAGCTGCAAGCAGTGTTGGTCGGGTCCGCCTTTGGCTGCTGCCCCCGAGACCCACGGCCGGATAAGCGTTAGAAGACGCCTTGGAGCCACTTTTTTGAGAATCTTATGCATTGTGAAAGTAATGCAGTTGTTGTATTGAGGTGAAAATATCAAACTTCCTGTTGAGTTTTGCTAAAGTATGTTAATTATTAAAATGTAGGTCTAAGTGAGACCTACATAGTGTTGTTTCATGTCTCTTTGACATTCCTACCAGAAGTTACAAGCAGTTTTGTCTGTGTTTTCTTCCTAGGAGCAGTTTGTCCGTGTTGTATTCTTAGGGGGGCGGTAGAGCGCAATTTTGAGTTTTGAGGTTAGGTTTTTTCATCAGATCGCAATTTTTGCCAGACCTGATGTGTGTGTCACGTTTGGTGAGTTTAGAAGCATTTTAAGAGGGTCAAATAACAGCTCAAAGAGGCAAAAAAGACATTTTTTAAGAGACTTTGCACAGGGGTTCTTTGAAGGCGCGTAAAATCAAAACCTGAGAACTTATCAAAACTCTGTTCTATACTTTTAATCAGAAAGGTTCAATCCCTCTCCTGTGCGAGTTTTAAGCCGAAACAACAAACGCACTCAGAGGAGATAATGTTTGAAGAAAGTTGACCGGTTTTTACAAAACTTTTGTTTTGAAGGGGGGATTGCAAACTTCCTGTTGATTTTTGTTGGGGGTTGTCAATCTATGAAATGTAGGTCTAAGCGAGACCTACATAGAGGTTTTTGTTTCATGTCTCTCTGACATTCTTACCGGAAGTTGCAAGCAATTTTGTCTGTGTTTTCTTCCTAGGAGCAGTTTTTTCAGTGTTTTATTCAAAAATAGCGCTAGAGCGCAATTTTGAGTTTTGAGGTTTGGTTTTTTCATTAGATCGCAATATTCGCCAGTCCTGATGTGTGCGCCAAGTTTGGTGACTTTTGAAGCATTTTAAAGGGGTCAAATTACAGCGCAAAGAGGCAAAAATTGCATTTTTTGCGAAAATTTTATTTTGAAGGGGTTTTTGCCAACTTCCTGTAGATTTTTTGCTGAAAGAAGTGAGTGTATGAAAATTGGGTCTAAGTCAGACCTACATAGGAGTTTTTGTTTCATGTCGCTATGACATTCCTAACAGACGTTACATGCGGTTTTGTCTGTAATTTTTTCCTAGGGGGCGCTAGAGCGCAATTTTCATTTTGGGGGATTGGTTGCTCAATATGTTGGGAAGCTTTGCTATACCGACGTGTGTGTCAAATTTGGTGAGTTTTGAAGCATGTTAAGGGGGTCAAATTACAGCGCGTAGGTGCGGAATAATAATAAAACAGCAGTTTCAATAGGGTCCTTGGCCCATGGCAAAGGACTCCTGTGGACCCTAATAAAGAATACAACCTTAGAAAAATACTATAGGGTCCTCTGTCCCAAAGGGACATTCGCTCCCTAATTAATATTATTATTATTAAGAGTAATTGCACCCTCAAAGCATTCTTGGGCTTTCCAGTTGCCTACATGTATTTTGGTGCTATGATACACATTTTCTGAGTCAGCGTACTCAGAATTGTAGACCCTGACAATCTGTCAAACGCCTCGTAAAAAGAACAAGTCCACATTATAAACGGGGACTGCGAGCCATCACCAGCACCTTAGCAGATGTCCCACGGTATCAGTGGCTCACGTCGCAGTGTTGAAAAGATCTCCTCCCAGTGTTGACAAGCAGGAGCAGCTGCCTGTTAGGACCACAACTGTAGGCAAGACCAGAAGAAGGGGGGTATCTTCGGGAATTTGGACCCTACGAGTAGTTTTTGAAGCTAATGACAGCTTGTTTTGAAGAACAAGGCCCACCGGCAGACTTTTATTTTCACTTTCTGACCAGCCTTCAGTGGAGAGTTGGGTGGGCATGTTTCCGAGATGGACGGCTGCACTTAAGATAACAAGCACTTCCTGGTGGTGGGGAAGCTCTGAATTAGTCGCACTATTCTTACTTTCCCACTCAGGATGTGGTATTTTAGTCTGCCTTCAAAACCCCCAGAAACTGTGGTCATGACTGTGCATGAACAACTTCCCCCTTGTCGTGACTTAAGAGTACAAATATGCAAAATGTCTCACGTCGCTGTCGGCTTTACTCACAGGTGGAGACACGGCAACGTGTCCGCCGCGGCGAGTCCGAATAGCGGCGAGGGTCTTTGAAGGTGACGTTGCTGGAGATTTGGCAGAACCCGTTGGAGAAGCGGCTTGCAGAAGCATCCAAGAGGATGAGGATCAAGTACGGCATACTCGTCGTCTTCTTCCTGGCGCTTGTTATCATTGAGAAGGAGAGCAACATCATCTCCAGGTGAGTGTGTGTTGGTTCATGTCCAAATTAAATGAAATTGTCTCATTTTCCACCAAGACGCAAAGTTCAGCATGGTTGAAAACTATACCAGTTTTTGGCACCCTTCCACAGGAGTCTCAGGGTATTCAATCAGTCAAATTGAACAGTCCAGTTGCGATTAATCCATCCATTGTTCAGTCATACTGAAAAGTCCAGTTGCGATCGATTGTTCAGTCAAACAAACAGTCCTGCTGCGATCGATTGATTGGTTGTTCAGTCAAACTGTACGACTATGAGCTAATGCAGCAAAATTTCGTTCTTATCTGTACTGTGAAGTTCATATTTGAATGACAATAAAAAGGAAGTCTAAGTCCATAACAGTTAGTTGGAATTAATTTGATCAATTGTTCGGTCATACTGAACAGTCCAGTTGCGATCGATTGATTGGTTGTTCAGTAAAACTGAACAGTCCAGTTGCGATCGATTGATTGACTGTTCAGTCATACTAAACAGTCAAATTGCAATCGATTCTATAGGCAAACTGGAACAGTCCAGTTGCGATCGGCTGATCAGTCAAATTGAACAGTCCAATTGGAATTCATTTGATCGATTTTTCGGTCATACTGATAAGTCCAGGTGCAATTGATTGATTAATTGTTCAGTCAAACTGAACAGTCCAGCTGCGATTGACTGTTCAGTCAAACTGAACAGTCCAGTTGCAAGCGATTGATCAGTCAAACTGAACAGTCCAGTTGCGATCAACTGATTGGTTGTTCAGTCAAACTGAACAGTCCAGTTGCAAGCGATTGATCAGTCAAACTGAACAGTCCAGTTGCAAGCGATTGTATAGACAAACTGAACAGTCTACTTGCAATTGCTTGATCAGTCAAACTGAACAGTCCGGTTGCGATCGATTAATCAGTCAAACTGAACGGTCCAGTTGCGATCGCTTGATCAGTTAAACTGAACAGTCCAGTTGCGATCGCTTGATCAGTTAAACTGAACAGTCCAGTTGCGATCGATTAATCAGTCAAACTGAACGGTCCAGTTGCGATCGATTGATCAGTCAATACTGAACAGTCCAGTTGCGATCAATTGATTGACACTCAATATTTAAACTTGAACTTTTTCAAATTTAAAGTTAATTCTTTCAACTAAAAAACGTTTGCCCCTATTATAGCTGTCTGACAACTACTGTAGACGCACATCTAACCAAGGGAAAAACCTTTGACTACTCTGGGTCTGATTTGACTAATTTACGGGTTCTCTGACTGAAGGAAAGCTTTAAAACTTGTGATTCCTTCTAAGGGTCACGGATAAGCTGGCGTCCAGGCAGACCCCCCAGACTCCGATACAACCAGGGGGCTTGCCCAGCACGGCAAGAAAGCACAATGCTTCCGTGGCCTCCGCCTTCAAGCTGATGAAGTGGCGCCTGGAAAACTTCAATGACTACCAGGCGGCAAATGGCAGGAAGCATATCCTCCTCTTAGCCACCACCAGGACGGGCTCCTCTTTCGTGGGCGAGTTTTTCAACCAGCAGGGCGACAACATGTTCTACCTGTATGAGCCGCTGTGGCACGTGGAGAACATGCTGACGCTTGCGGCGGGCGGCACCAATGCCACAGCCGTCACCAATGCCTACCCCGAGGTGCTAAGACAGCTCTTCCACTGTGACTTCACCCTGTTTGAGAGCTTCATTAACCCCCTCCCCATAGATCACATTACCCCCTCGCTGTTCCGTAGGAAGTCCAGCAACTCCCTGTGCGAGGAGGCGGTCTGCAGCCCCTTGGTAAAAGGGGTCTATGAGCGATATCATTGCAGGAACAGGCGCTGTGGGCCCCTCAACCTGACCTTGGCGTCAGAGTCCTGCCTCCACAAGGAGCATAGAGCCATTAAGTCCGTGAGGGTGCACCAGCTGGAAATCCTCCGCCCCCTCATGGAGGACCCACGTTTGGACATGAAATTCATCCATCTGGTTCGGGATCCCCGCGCCGTGCTCGCCTCCCGCATGGTGGCCTTTCCTGCAAAATACAAGAACTGGAAGCAGTGGATCATGGACAGCGACGTGCCCCTTGACAAAAACGAGGTTAAGAAGCTGAAAAACAACTGCGACACCATTAGAATATCGGCCCAGGCGGGCCTGAGGCGGACGGCGTGGCTGCGCGGGCGCTACATGCTGGTACGCTTCGAGGACATTGCCCGCTTCCCCATGAGGAAGGCCGGCGAGATGTACAAGTTCGCCGGGATCCCCTTCACGCCGCAGGTTAAGGCGTGGATCCTGAAAAACACGCAGGCCTCCAAGAAGACGAGCGGCCTCTACTCCACGCAGAAGAACTCCTCTGAGCAGGTGGAGAACTGGAGGTTCACGCTGCCCTTCAAAATAGCACAGTTGGTGCAAGAAGTCTGCGGGCCTACGCTGAAGCTTTTCGGCTATAAATTTGTCTCAACCGAGGAGATGTTAAGGGACAAGTCCATAAGTTTAAATGAAGATAAAGTTTTTGACTTTGTATAGACCTCCAGAGCAGGGATATTTAACTAGACTATTTTGGGGGTGAAGAAGGAGCTGAGCCAGTAGGCAAAGCTCTCAATTTACCAGTCGATCTATGTTCCCATCCTCACCTATGGTCATGAGCTTTGGGTTATGACCAAAAGGACAAGATCACGGGTACAAGCGGCCCAAACAGGTTTCCTACGCAGGGTGACTTACAGCAAGGGTGAAAATCTCTGTCAGCCGCTGCCAGATGAGGTGGTTCGGGCATCTGGTCAGGATGCCACCCGAATGCCTCTCTAGGGAGGTGTTTGGGGCACGTCCGATCGGTAGGAGGCCACGGGGAAGACCCAGAACACGTTGGGAAGACTATGTCTCCCGGCTGTCCTGGGAATGCCTCAGAATCTCCCGGGAGGAGCTGGACGAAGGGCCTGGGGAGATTGAAGTCTGGGCTTCTATGCTTAGGCTGCTGCCCCTGCAACCCAACCTCGGATATGTGGAAGAAAATTGATAGATACTTTGGGGGCCACATTTCCATAAAGCTAAGGACAGTTCACTATTATTGTTATTTTGTCTCTTCCTTAGTGGATATTTTGGTCTGAGTTACACGTCTTCAAAGGGGAACATTATCACAATTTCAGAAGGGTTAAAACCAATAAAAATCAGTTCCAAGTGGCTATTTTTATTTTTCGAAGTTTTTTTCCAAATTTTACCCATCCCAGAATATCCATAAAAAAAGCTTTAAAGTGCCTGATCTTCGCTATCTGTAAATCCAGCCGTCCATTTTCCTGTGACGTCATCCAGTGATGCCAATACGGATAGCACAGCATGATATAGCGACATTAGCTCGGATTCAGACTCGGATTTCAGCGGCTTAAGCGATTCAACAGATTACGCATGTATTGAAACGGATGGGTTGGAGTATGGAGGCAGATAGCGAAAACAAAATTGAAGAAGAGACTGAAGCTATTGAGCGAATAGCTATTGACGCTATTCGGCCATTTCTGCCTTAGCATCGCCGGTAAAGTGTGCAGACCAACGATCGGAAGTTTCGCATCTTGTGACACTGGATCAACTTGAATCCATCGATTGGTAAGTGTTTGTTTGGCATTAAATGTGGGTGGAGGGAAACGCTGGATGTAAATATAACTTCAAATGTACATACAGCTAGCGTAAATAGCATTTTAGCATCGATTAGCATAGCATGTTAGCAGCGATTAGCTGGCAGTCATGCCGCGACCAAATATTTCTGATTAGCACATAAGTCAATAACATCAACAAAGCTCACCTTTGTGATTTTGTTGACGTTATCGTTGGAAATACATCTGCAGGTTATCCATTCATCTCTGTGCCATGTCTGCCTTAGCATCGCCGATAAAATGTGGAGACACTCCGGCACATTCAGTGGGGGTCTGGTGGCAGATTTCTTTGACTTTATCGTTGGAAATGCATCTGCTTTGAGTGTCGCACGATATCCACACAATCTTGCGATCTCTCTAGTAGCATAGCTTTCATCGGTAAAGTGTGCGGAACAAACGACTGACTATTTCGTCGGCTTTCCCCACACCCTCGTATTTTGAACAAATTTTGTCCAATTTCTTGCCACTTTCGCATCTTTGGGCCAGTGGTGCAACTTGAATCCCTCCCTGTTAGTGTTGTTACACCGACGAGGCATGATGTCTCCAAGGTTCCAGAAAATGGTCGCAAAAACGGAAAATAACAGAGCTGAGAGCCGGTGTTTGTAATGTGTTTGAGAAAATGGCAGCTTTATTACCTAAGTGACGTCAGAGAGCGATAAATAGAAAGGTGTTTAATTCGCCAAAATTCACCCATTTAGAGTTATGAAATCGGTTAAAAAAATATATGGTCTTTTTTCTGCACCATCAAGGTATATATTGACGCTTACATAGGTCTGCTGATAATGTTCCCCTTTAAATACGTACTGCAAAAATGGTAGTCAAAGCACTCGACACTGTAAGACATGTTTTACAGTGATTTTGCGATTAAAAAAATCCCCCAAAAACTGGCAGCTCAGTCATCAGAAATTAACGTTTTTTTCATATACAGTACGGTATTTTCCGGACCATAGGGCACATCGGATTATAAGGCGCACCGCCGATGAATGGTCTATTCTGATCTTGTTTCAGATATTAGGCGCATCAGATTATAATCCTTGTGGTTTACGTAACATGTAATGGTAGTTCTTTGGTCAAAATATTGCATCGATGATGTTTTACAGATCATCTTTAAGACGCTTTCTGACAGTCGCTTCCGAATGCGCCGTTTTGTGGGCGGTCCTATTTACATGGCTCACCTTCGGCAGCGTCTTCTCCCCGTCATCTTTGTTGTAGCGGTGTAGCGTGCAAGGACGGGAGTGGAAGAAGTGTCGAAAGATGGAGCTAACTGGTTTAATGACATACAGACATTACTTAAATCAATAACGGAGCAGCATCTCCTCATCCGGAAACAACAACACCGGAAATGTGTCCAGTGAAAAAAAGTCCGACCGGAACTCTAATAACTAAAGTTCCTTGGGTGAATAATGTAAAGTCACTACACCGGTATGTTTTAGCGCTTTCATGGCGAGTTTACTGACAGATGTAAGGAGGAACTTTACACTACTTTATATTACAAATGGCAACAGTGGAGGATGAATATCCCATAACAAGAAGATAGAGAAAAAGAAGAAAATTATCGACAACGGCGTCAAACGGACTACAAAGGCGGACGCGCACAATTTTTCAGGATTTACGCAGATCCCAAAAACACATCGTAGGTACCAGAAGCTAAGAAAAGTTGCTTTTGCATAATATTGCGAAACAAAACGGCAGTTACATTTTTTTACCTTATACACACACCATAATAATACTCGTATGTTTAATGCGCCGACAATCCTTCTAGCCGTGCGGCTTCATAGCTTACCAAAGTCGTACTAAAAACATTTCGATTGAATTTTGAGCGCCGTGTGTAATGTTCTATATTTTTGATGGGACATTTAAAAATGTTGGTTTTGTTTACTTGAGACACATGATAGTGCAATCTAGAAGTATCTCTTATGTTTGACTGCCATCTCCTGGTTCGATTGATTGAAACTTTTATTAGTAGATTGCACAGTACAGTACATATTCCGTACAATTGACCAGTAAATGGTAACACCCCAATAAGTTTTTCAACTTGTTTAAGTCGGGGTCCACGTTAATCAATTCATGGTAACACTTAACATTACACCATTTACCAAATCAAGTTGCTTCGAGGTCGGTAATCGCACCGGGTTATAACATGCACCGTCGAGTTATGAGAAAAAAACAAAACAGATTTTAAGTGCGCCTTATAGTCTGGAAAATACGGTAATGCACGATCCAAAAAATAATCATATTGTGGAGGTTGCCCTAACGTGGGTCCTCCAGACCACCAAACATCGCCATGCGAGCCCACATCAGGGTTACAATAAAGTCTTTATTTTTTAATTGTGCCGCAGGTTGCTTTCCAGCAATTGTCCTTTGTCGCTCTCGCTCCAAAAAAACTCTCTCCTCCCGGCTGCTGTTTATACAGAGCGACAGGACAACAACACCCACCTGGGCCATCTACGCACCTGTCGCTGACTTCGAGGCCGGTCCTGGCACACCCCATTCCACTGCAGGCCCGCAAGCCACGCCCCCTCCACACATACAAACCCCGTTTCCACATGAGTTGGGAAATGGTGTTAGATGTAAATATAAACAGAATACAATGATTTGCAAATCCTTTTCAAGCCATATTCAGTTGAATATGCTACAAAGACAACATATTTCATGTTCAACTGAAAAACATTTTTTTGTTGTTGCAAATAATCATTAACTTTAGAATTTGATGCCAGCAACATGTGACAAAGAAGTTGGGAAAGGTGGCAATAAATACTGATAAAGCTGAGAAATTCTCATCAAACACTTATTTGGAACATCCCACAGGTGTGCAGGCTAATTGGGAACAGGTGGGTGCCATGATTGGCTATAAAAGCAGCTTCCATGAAATGCTAAGTAATTCACAAACAAGGATGGGGTGAGGGTCACCACTTTGTAAGCAAATTGTCAAACAGTTTTAGAACAAAATTTCTCAACGAGCTATTGCAAGGAATTTAGGGATTTTACCATCTACGGTCTGTAAAATCATCAAAAGGTTCAGAGAATCTGGAGAAATCCCCGCACGTAAGCGATGATATCACGGATCGTTGATCCCACAGGCGGTACTGCATTCAAAACAGACATCAGTGTGTAAAGGATATCACCACATGGGCTCAGGAACACTTCATAAAACCACTGTCAGTAACTACAGTTGGTCGCTACATCTGTAAGTGCAAGTTAAAACTCTACTATGCAAAGCAAAACCCATTTATCAACAACACCCAGGAACGCCGCTGGCTTCTCTGGGCCTGAGCTCATCTAAGATAGACTGATGCAAAGTGGAAAGGTGTTCTGAGGTCTGATGAGTCCACATTTCAAATTATATTTAGAAACTGTGGATTTTGTGTCCTCTGGAACAAAGAGGAAAATAACCATCCGGATTGTTATAGGCGCAAAGTTCAAAAGCCAGCATGTGTGATGGTATGGGGGTGTATTAGTGCCCAAGGCATGGGTAACTTACACATGTGTGATGGTATGGGGGTGTATTAGTGCCCAAGGCATGGGTAACTTACACATCTGTGAAGGCACCATTAATGCTGAAAGGTACATACAGCTTTTGGATAGATAGATGGATAGATAGATAGATAGATCTTTATTGATTCCTTCAGGAATCAATAAAGTACTATCTATCTATCTATCTATCTATCTATATATCTATCCATCTATATATCTATCTATCTATCTATCTATCTATCTATCTATCTATCTATCTATCTATCTATCTATCTATCTATCTATCTATCTATCTATCTATCTATCTATCTATCTATCCAAGAGCAACATATGTTGTCATCCATGCAACGTTATCATGGACGCCCCTGCTTATTTCAGTAAGACAATGACAAGCCACGTGTTACAACAGCGTGGTTTCGTAGTAAAAGAGTGCGGGTACTTTCCTGGCCCGCCTGCAGTCCAGACCTGTCTCCCATGGAAAATGTGTGGTGCATTATGAAGCGTAAAATAGGACAGCGGAGACCCCGGACTGTTGAAGGACTGAAGCTCTACATAAAACAAGAATGGGAAAGAATTACACTTTCAAAGCTTCAACAAATAGTTTCCTCAGTTACCAAACGTTTGAGTGTTGTTAAAAGAAAAGGTGATGTAACACAGTGGTGAACATGCCCTTTCCCAACTACTTTGGCACGTGTTGCAGCCATGAAATTCTAAGTTAATTATTATTTGCAAAAAAAAAAAAAGTCTTTGTAGCATATTCAACTGAATATGGCTTGAAAATTATTTGCAAATCATTGTATTCTGTTTATATTTACATCTAACACAATTTCCCAACTCATGCAAACGGGGTTTGTATATTTAATGGTGGATAAAAAACTAAACGGGCAGATCAATTGTATGAGTTTTACTGTCAAAATAACAATGATACCGTTTTTCAATTAACAGTCATTCGGTGTAAAAACCACCGTCAATTTTGCCGTTTAAATTCTGGCAAGTGAACTGATATTTTTTTGTTTTTTTTTTTACTGTAAAAATCTACAGCAGTGTAGCGTGTTCGGGAATCTTCTGCAAAAAAAAAACAAAAAAAAAATGAGACTCCCGCAAACCGTCAGTTGAATAGACCCTGCTCTAGAGTCATTTATTTATTAGCTTCTCTTTTTTTTTTATTTAACATATTTAAAACAGTGTTGTTCCTGGAGGTCAAAGTTCCCTTTTTTTGGGTTTTTTTTTTTTTGCACTCCTGACTATTTGGTCAACACAGCCAACATGAACGTTCCTAAAAGAGAAAGTAAATGAGGGTTGTAAACGTTGACGCGCAGCTTCTGACTTGTTTTTTTTTTTTTTTTACACTGAAGAAACTCTAAATTAAATACAAGCGGTAGCTTTAAAAACATGCCGGAGGAGGAATTTCCACTTCTGGCGTGCGTGTTGCAGGTTGCACGCATCTTTGGCTTACTGGGAGCTTGTTTGAAGTCACTGTTAGGAGCAATTTGGTCAAAAACAGATGTTTACACTGCGGCCCGAATGCAAACATACCGTCTGCAGCTGGTTTGCGGATTGGTGCCAGGTTTGCTTGCGAGTCCCCCGTCTTATTGACACAGGTCTCCTGGCTCGCGCGTCCCAATCATCCAGGTTGTATATATATTTTTTTGTTGCAATAAAGCTGCTTCCACACACTTGTGCACTAAGTCCTGTCATTGTGAGCGCAGGTATATTTTACCAACCGACTTGTAACTCTTTCAGTCATCATTGAGCAAACGGAATCAAACAAAAAGAGGTCAGACAATTAAACGTCAACAAATGTGACCTAATATTTACAACTTTTGGTTCTTCTGCGTGTTTCTTTTAGCGAACTCCGCTTCTAGAACTTATTGGTCATCCTCTTTGTGTTCGGGCTCAAAAATTCAAGGTTCTGGACCATAATTTTCCCACCACAGTAATCGTTGTTGGCTCTGTCACGTCAAATTTCTTCCCCCCAGAAGACATTTGCCGTGACAGCCCCTCTAATGCCTGAAGGACCCCAATGAGGGTGGAAAGACCTTAAAGCAGCCCACACAGCTGCCTGTTTTAAAAGCATTATAATTGGCCGGTTGTCGTTGGTGGAAAATAACGGTGAGGAAAAAATATTAGCATTCCAGCATGTTAACCTTTCAAGCTATTTTTGCTTCGCTAATTTTGCAGCTGTAACCCTTAAGAGTCATATAACTTGCTTAAAGCAGCCCACACAGCTGCCTGTTTTAAAAGCATTATAGCCGATTGTCATTGGTGAAAAATAACGGTGAGGAAAAAATATTAGCATTCCAGCATGCTAACCTTTCAAGCAATTTTTGCTTCGCTAGTTTTGCAGCTGTATCACTTAAGAGTCATATAACTTGCTTAAAGCAGCCCACACAGCTGCCTGTTTTAAAAGCATTATTAATGGCCGGTTGTCGTTGGTGGAAAATAACGGTGAGGAAAAAATATTAGCATTCCAGCATGCTAACCTTTCAAGCTATTTTTGCTTCATTAATTTTGCAGCTGTAACCCATAAGAGTCATATAACTTGCTTAAAGCAGCCCACACAGCCGCCTGTTTTAAAAGCATTATAATTAGCCGATCGTCATTGGTGAAAAATAACGGTGAGGAAAAAAATATTAGCATTCCAGCATGCTAACCTTTCAAGCTATTTTTGCTTCGCTAGTTTTGCAGCTGTAACCCTTAAGAGTCATATAACTTGCTTAAAGCAGCCCACACAGCTGCCTGTTTTAAAAGCGTTATCATTGGTGAAAAATAACGGTGAGGAAAAAATATTAGCATTCCAGCATCCTAACCTTTCAAGCTATTTTTGCTTCGCTAGTTTTGCAGCTGTAACACTTAAGAGTCATATAACTTGCTTAAAGCAGCCCACACAGCTGCCTGTTTTAAAAGCATTATAATTAGCCGGTTGTCGTTGGTGGAAAATAACGGTGAGGAAAAAATATTAGCATTCCAGCATGCTAACCTTTCAAGCTATTTTTGCTTCGCTAATTTTGCAGCTGTAACCCTTAAGAGTCATATAACTTGCTTAAAGCAGCCCACACAGCTGCCTGTTTTAAAAGCATTATAATTAGCCGATCGTCATTGGTGAAAAATAACGGTGAGGAAAAAAATATTAGCATTCCAGCATGCTAACCTTTCAAGCTATTTTTGCTTCGCTAGTTTTGCAGCTGTAACCCTTAAGAGTCATATAACTTGCTTAAAGCAGCCCACACAGCTGCCTGTTTTAAAAGCGTTATCATTGGTGAAAAATAACGGTGAGGAAAAAATATTAGCATTCCAGCATCCTAACCTTTCAAGCTATTTTTGCTTCGCTAGTTTTGCAGCTGTAACACTTAAGAGTCATATAACTTGCTTAAAGCAGCCCACACAGCTGCCTGTTTTAAAAGCATTATAATTAGCCGGTTGTCGTTGGTGGAAAATAACGGTGAGGAAAAAATATTAGCATTCCAGCATGCTAACCTTTCAAGCTATTTTTGCTTCGCTAATTTTGCAGCTGTAACCCTTAAGAGTCATATAACTTGCTTAAAGCAGCCCACACAGCTGCCTGTTTTAAAAGCGTTATCATTGGTGAAAAATAACGGTGAGGAAAAAATATTAGCATTCCAGCATGCTAACCTTTCAAGCTATTTTTGCTTCGCTAGTTTTGCAGCTGTAACCCTTAAGAGTCATATAACTTGCTATTATCACGCCCTCAGTGGGGTCCTTCAGGCATTAGAGGGGCTGTCACGCCAAATGTCTTCCGGGGGGAAGGTTTTTGTAGGCGGGAAGAAATTTGGCGTGACAGCTCTCATAGGGTCTGTTTGATTAGCAGTGTTGTTGATGGGGAAGGGATCTGCGGTTCCTAACTTAGACTTAGACTTAGACAAACTGAATTGATCCACAAGGGAAATTGTTCCACACAGTAGCTAAGTTACAAAGGATGAAAAGGGTAAGGTTGGAAAGGACAAGGATGGAAAGGATAATGCACACAAGGGCACAAAAAGAGGGCAAAAACCAAAAGTATAAAGTAGACAAAAAATGTACAATAACAGCAATATAAGTAATATTGACATATTATATATATACAGTATGTAATATATACTGATATACTATTATAAATATATTTGTGTGAATGCTCCAAAAAATTCCCAGATTTCCCAGAATCAGTTTAAGAAAAACCTTTCTCAAGCAGCTATTGCAAGGAATTTAGGGATTTCACCATCTACGGTCCTTAATATCATCAAAGGGTTCAGAGAATCTGGAGAAATCACTGCACGTAAGCAGCTTAGCCCGTGACCTTCCATCCCTCAGGCTGTACTGCATCAACAAGCGACATCAGTCTCTAAAGGATATCACCACACGGGCTCAGGAACACTTCAGAACCCACTGTCAGTAACTACAGTTGGTCGCTACATCTGTAAGTGCAAGTTCAAACTCTCCTATGCAAGGCGAAAACTGTTAATCAACAACGCCCGGAAACATCGTCGGCTTTGCCGGGCCCGAGCTCATCTGAGATGGACTGATGCAAAGTGTAAAAGTTGTCTGTGGTCTGACGAGTCCACATTTCAAATTGTTTTTGGAACTGTGGACATCGTGTCCTCCGGCCGGACCACAGAGGAAAATACCCATCCGGATTGTTATAGGTGCAAAGTTCAAAAGCCAGCATGTGTGATGGTATGGGGGTGTATTAGTGCCCAAGGCATGGGTAACTTACACATGTGTGATGGTATGGGGGTGTATTAGTGCCCAAGGCATGGGTAACTTACACATGTGTGATGGTATGGGGGTGTATTAGTGAACAAGACATGGGTAACTTACACATGTGTGATGGTATGGGGGTGTATTAGTGAACAAGACATGGGTAACTTACACATGTGTGATGGTATGGGGGTGTATTAGTGAACAAGACATGGGTAACTTACACATGTGTGATGGTATGGGGGTGTATTAGTGCCCAAGGCATGGGTAACTTACACATGTGTGATGGTATGGGGGTGTATTAGTGAACAAGACATGGGTAACTTACACATGTGTGATGGTATGGGGGTGTATTAGTGCCCAAGGCATGGGTAACTTACACATGTGTGATGGTATGGGGGTGTATTAGTGAACAAGACATGGGTAACTTACACATGTGTGATGGTATGGGGGTGTATTAGTGAACAAGACATGGGTAACTTACACATGTGTGATGGTATGGGGGTGTATTAGTGAACAAGACATGGGTAACTTACACATGTGTGATGGTATGGGGGTGTATTAGTGAACAAGACATGGGTAACTTACACATGTGTGATGGTATGGGGGTGTATTAGTGAACAAGACATGGGTAACTTACACATGTGTGATGGTATGGGGGTGTATTAGTGAACAAGACATGGGTAACTTACACATGTGTGATGGTATGGGGGTGTATTAGTGAACAAGGCATGGGTAACTTACACATGTGTGATGGTATGGGGGTGTATTAGTGAACAAGACATGGGTAACTTACACATGTGTGATGGTATGGGGGTGTATTAGTGAACAAGACATGACTAACTTACACATGTGTGATGGTATGGGGGTGTATTAGTGAACAAGACATGGGTAACTTACACATGTGTGATGGTATGGGGGTGTATTAGTGAACAAGACATGGGTAACTTACACATGTGTGATGGTATGGGGGTGTATTAGTGAACAAGACATGGGTAACTTACACATGTGTGATGGTATGGGGGTGTATTAGTGAACAAGACATGGGTAACTTACACATGTGTGATGGTATGGGGGTGTATTAGTGCCCAAGGCATGGGTAACTTACACATGTGTGATGGTATGGGGGTGTATTAGTGAACAAGACATGGGTAACTTACACATGTGTGATGGTATGGGGGTGTATTAGTGAACAAGACATGGGTAACTTACACATGTGTGATGGTATGGGGGTGTATTAGTGCCCAAGGCATGGGTAACTTACACATGTGTGATGGTATGGGGGTGTATTAGTGCCCAAGGCATGGGTAACTTACACATCTGTGAAGGCACCATTAATGCTGAAAGGTACATGCAGGTTTTGGAGCAACATATGTTGCCATCCAAGCAACGTTATGACCGCCCCTGCTTATTTCAGCAAGACAATGCCAAGCCCATCGACGTGGCTTCATAGTAAAAGAGTGCGGGTACTAGACTGGCCTGCCTGTAGTCCAGACCTGTCTACCATTGAAAATGTGTGGCGCATTATGCAGCCTAAAATACCACAACGGAGACCCCAGACTGTTGAACAACTTAAGCTGTACATCAAGCAAGAATGGGAAAGAGTTCCACCTAAGAAGCTTAAAAAAACGTATCTCCTCAGTTCCCAAACGTTTATTGAGTGTTGTTAAAAGAAAAGGTGATGTAACACAGTGGTGAACATGCCCTTTCCCAACTACTTTGGCACGTGTTGCAGCCATGAAAAATTCTAATTATTATTTGCAAACAGAAAAAGTTGATGAGTTTGAACATGAAATATGTTGTCTTTGTAGTGCATTCAACTGAATATGGCTTGAAAAGGATTTGCAAATCATTGTATTCCGTTTATATTTACATCTAACACAATTTCCCAATTCATATGGAAACAGGGTTTGTAAAATCTACCAAAAAATGTCCATATGTATTTTTGTCTTTTTTTGGGGGGGGACACAAGCTGGCGTGTCGGGCCGCTGTGGAATCCTACCGTGTGTTTACCAGCGCCGCCTGAGCTATTTCAGTTGGTCAAACTAGTCATTACTGAGACTTTGCATATCGTGTGGTCGGGGCCAAGTCACCGTGACCCCGCCCTGCTGCTCCTACACCATCTTTCCTTTACAGTTTAAGAAATACCTGATTTATGTGCTTTTTTTTTTTTAAACATCACACACTGTCTGATGACTTTCTAAAAGACTTCAAGTACAAGGAGAAAGGGTGTAAGCCGTGCTGGGAGGAGTCTGTAAATGATTGTTTGAATATAAACCCTTCTCACACACACGCGCACGCGCACGCGCACGCACGCACGCACGCACGCACACACACACACACACACACACACACACACACACACACACACACACACACACACACACACACACACACACACACACACACACACACACCACCAGAGGACAGTGAGTGGACACACCCTCGCCACATTACCCTGAGGGGGTTGGAGATTAAAGGAAAAGTGAGTCGGGCCTCACATTAAACTGGCAAGTAGTCATCACGGCTGCAGAAGGGACGTGCTTTTAGAAACATTTGTTCCAGGAGTTTGTTAGATTTGACTTTTGAATTGGTCCCATTTGGAACGTGTGTCCCTAGTGGCGCATGATGGAATTACAGTGTGTATATACATATACACACATATATATTATATATATATATATATATATATATACACACACTTGTATGTATATGTATATATATGTAATAGTGTGATGTTGTTGCGCTATATTATGAACTAGACAGGGTGTTATGTTTTATTTTGAAGTATTGCTTTTATTTTGAAGAACCGGATGTCCAGTGCAGGAAGTGACTCTGCGTTTTTCGGATAATTATTTCCTCTTCTATCGGACTTTTGCTGATGAGGTGATAGTTCTTCATTGCTCTGTGTTTCTTTTTGTAAAAAATATTTCTAAACTTTAATAATACTTTAAAAGTTAAAAGATTAATGTTGTAGGTATAAGTGATGTGTTGTTGTAAGTATTTTTTTATGCACAATTTTGGTAAGTAAGGATTAGAGCGTCGAATGTTTGAAATGTTTGGTCATAATTACACATGGTATTTACGCAGGTATCACTCCGCCAGAAAAGTAGAGACCCGTTTATGTGTTTCCAAAAAAGGTATGTGGATTTGTGTATTATTATTATTTTTTTGATAAAACGTTTTTGGTAATGTAATTTAAATTTTTATTTTTTTGTATGAATGAACGTTGTTTATTTTCTCTTCTATCGGACTTTTGCTGATGAGGTATCACTCCGCCAGAAAAGTAGAGACCTGTGTATTTGTTTCATGTTTCCAACAAAG